>NW_022145642.1:43019-49627 GCF_002938485.1 Sitophilus oryzae | reverse complement strand
AATCTGTGGTGCGTGACATGCACCTCCAAGTAACAATCCACTGGCTTGATTTGTTTCCTCTGCTATAAAATACATGTCATCGTTTTTATATCTGAAAAAATATAAATAGTTATGGGGTTGCAGATAGCCTAACCAAACCAAACTCCAACATTTAATTTCTTTTTTTCTAAAACCAATTTTAGAATTTTTAGAATTTAGAATGAGTAGGAAGAGGGTTAATCACTGAGACCTTACAGATCTATTGTGTTCCCCTTTCTTGAGTTATAACTCATCATACAGTCGCTGGGCTTTGACAAAAGCCAGTATCTGGGACGGTTTTATAGAGGGTAGTTCTCCATCTCCAATATCAGTCGTACCAAAGTTCATGGTACGAATGGTTGTCGTCTCGGTGCACTCAATGGTGAGGTGTAGTGGTGTTTCTCCACTTTCCCCACAGAATCTGCATTCGCCGTTTCTTCTTAGTTTCAATCTGCTGAGGTGTTCATTGAGGAGACAGTGTCCTGTTAAAAACCCCGTGACAATCCGAAGTTTGTTCTTATTTAAACCCAGGAAGATCTTCGATTTTTCTTGATCGTAAGCCCTCAGAAACTTCTTCGAGTATCTTAGACTATTAGCCACATATATGTTAGCCACAATAGGCCCTCGCGGCCGCAGTGGAGGGTCCCATGGGACCCACTCTTAGTCAATACAATACAATCTTAGACCGTTGCAAGTTTCCATTCCAGGTTGCGGATGGAGTCTTCCAAGTTCTTGAGTTCCGCCTTGAGTTGGTTACCACTTGGAAAGCAGAACGGTTCTGGTCCAGTTAGTGGAGTGTTCGCTCGTTTTCTAGCTGGATCATTTGCTTTTTCATTGCCTTCTATCCCTTGGTGTGCAGGTACCCAGAGTAGGAGGACTTTGTTTTCTTTACTTAATTTATTCAGCTTCTCTATGCATTCTTTGACCAATTTCGAATTGATTGATACTGAGTTGATCACTTTTAATGCTGCTTGACTATCAGATAAGATGGCTATTTCTTGTTTCCGATAGTTCCTATCTAAGATAAGTGGTACGCATCTTTCGATAGTGTAGATTTCTGCCTGTAGGATGCTAGGGTTAAGTGCCCATTGGTTCGGAGTATTTAGTTCTCGACCCAAATACTCCAATCCCTGTTCCCGCATTGGTTTTGAAAGCATCAGTATACCAAGTTATGGTATGGTCTTTTAACTGCTGTGCAGACGTTTCTCTCCTTTTTATTCCATTATTTTAATTATTATTGTTTTAATCCTTTTTATTGGCCAATACTTCATTGAGATGTTTCTCAAAGTTGTACGTTCTTGGCATATCGTCCACTGGGAGATGCAGGAGTGGTATTTCATTTTTGAGGGTGTTCCAAGCCCCTGATCTGACAAGTCTCCCAGTACTGATTCCGTTAGTGACCACTCTAATCATTGTCGCATTGGCATATCTACCAATGACAATGTGCAGTAGTGTTAGATCTAGAATGACCTCCATTGCTGCTGTAGGACAGGTTCTCATGGCCCCTGTGATGCAAACGCATGATAGTCTCTGAACTTTGCACAGGTTTAGCCTTGCTGTCCGTTGCTCTAGTTTTGTGTATTAGGCAACTGCTCCATAAGTAATCATGGGTCTTACTATCATGGTATACATCCAGCGCAAAATGTTAGGGGAGCAGCCCCATCTATTTCCGGCCAGTCTTCTGCATGTCATGACAGACTTTGTGGCTTAGCTGGTAGTGTTCTTAATATGCCTGTTCCACAGGAGTTTACTGTCAAGGGTTATTCCCAGATAATTAACTTCGTGTGATGGCAGTATTTCCTTTCCATCTAGTTGGATTCTTTTCAAGTTTTTCAGACTTAGCTTTCTAGTGAATGGCACTATCGCGGTTTTGTCTGAGTTGATACTCAGCCCGACAGTCCTGCACCATCTCTCAGTGATACGGAGTCCTCTTTGGATAATATCACACAAGGAGCCTTCATGTTTCCCTCGAGCGATCATAACTATGTCATCTGCATACCCAATGCAGTGTATTCCCGCTAGAGTTAATTCGTCTAGTAGTTCATCCACTACCAAGCTCCACAGAAAAGCTCCACCTTGTGTTGTTTCCTTGCGTTGTTTTAACAGCTACAATTTTGGTGCCCATCTGAGCCTCTGCTGTTCATGTTGACAGAATTTCCCAAAACCAGCGAATAATAGTTCTGTTCACCCCTCTTGTTTCTAGAGATCGCCTGACCACCTTATGTGGTATATTGTCAAACGCCCCGCAATATCCAAGAAGGCACAAATTGCTGTTTCTTTGCTATCCAGACTTGTCTGTATTAGCTCCGTTAATTGGTACAGAGCAGTCTCTATGGATCTGCCCGTTCTATATGCATGCTGACTATAATGCAGTGGTTTAACCTTTAGATGATTTTCTCCAATATGGTTGTGAACTACTTTCTCTAGCGTTTTTAGTATGAACGATGTGAGACTAATAGGCCTAAATGACTTGGGATTTGTCCAGTCAGTTTTGCCTATTTTGGGTATGACGATTACTTTTTCTCTTCTCCATGTGGTTGGTATATATCCCATCGCTAGACTGCTTCTTGTAATGCTTAGTAGATTATGAGTAGCTATTTGCTGACCTTCCTTTAGAAGGGCAGGAAAGATCCCATCCACTCCTGCTGCTTTATAGGGCTGAAAGGTGTCCCCCAAAAGGTGCAAAATCGCCCATATCAGTTTTTGTTCTGTTATTACTAGCTTGGCCACTTCCCAATCTTCCCTGCAAGGATTGTGGGGAGATATAAAGTCAGGCCGCTTTACCCTTCTTATCTCCTTATTATACTCAGTTAATTTCTCGCTGTAGAGCTGCCATTCGCCACTGGATTTAGCTCTATTAAAAAGTCCCCGACCTTCGATATAAGATTGGCCAACTCCTTGTTCCACCAGGGCATGTTGTTACTTTTTTGTATGCCTTTACTTGTGAGGCAACTAGATTCATATGCATCCAATATTGCACCGCTCACTTCCCTTGAGTACCATTCTAGATGCATATGGTTTCTGGCCCTACTTGCATCTATACGGTTTAGGTTGTCTATGAGATTGGTGTTATATATGTCCCAGTCTATTTTTCTTGGATTCCTTCGAGTTTCTGTTTGGAGTGTGATTCCTCCTAATTTGAACTCGATGATTCTGTGATCTGATAGGAAGGGTTCCGTTGAGACCCTCCAGTGTTTCACGTAACTGATTACACTAGCACTCCCGATTGTTAAATCTAATACTTCCGCCCGCGTTTTTGTCACGAACGTGGGGGTGTTCCCTACATTGAGAACTTCAAGATTCTATGCTAAGAGGAATTCAAGTAAACACTCACCTCTAGTGTTAGTGTTAGTGCTTCCCCATATCTCATTGTGTGTAGTCGCCGTTGGCTGCAGAATCGCACGAGCTCCCGTACCTCCGGAGGCGGTGTCTCCCCGTCCGTCCAGGAAGGATAAGTTTGGGGTGGGAGGGTGTTTCTCCCGTTGTAGGGGGGATAGGGTATTCCCCATCCTCCTCTGACAACGGAAGTTCCTCCTCCGGGAAGTCCTCCTCAGCCTCCTCCGAGGATATACACCCTTCCACGGTTGGGGTTTGGCCTTCCGTGCCCTTCACAGTCGATGAGCTTGCTTCCGGCTAAGGTACCTGTGAGGTAAAGGCTGGAGGATCTGTCTCCATTTTCTCTACCTGTTTAGCTTGGTTTGGATCTCTTCTTACACCTGATACCGGTATTGTCCCGAAGCTGTAATAGAGAATGTATCCCTCTTTCTCTATTGCCTCCTTGGATTTGAGGTCAATTCCCATTGTGAGGACTTGGCCGTGGCCCTCCTCCCTCGAGTTGATGATTCGCCAACACGACGTCCTGACATCGGAGTTCTGAGTAAAGCTCAGCTGGTAGGTGGCCTCGGCTAGGTTAAAAAAGGCTAGGTTAAAAGGCTAGGTTAAAAGGTAGGTGGCCCAGGTAGGTGGCCTCGGTCCTCGGCAAAAAGACCGTGATGGTCGCTTCTTTAGATGTTTTCTCCCTTCAGTGCAACCAGTCCCCGCCCCTGCCAATTCTTAAGTTTAGGTGCTGTTTCCATCAACCAATCCGCCGATTCTAGAGATACACAGTCTATGAGGAGCATGCCCACCCGAAAGTGAATCCCCGCAAATCGCAGTTGACCCACATTTTGTCGGTCGGTGTTTGTTGCTCTCCTGTCGCCACTACTTCGTCCAGTATCGCCTCTTCTAGAGCCGTTTGCTGGTCGGTGGTCAGTACAACCTCTGGGTAATCCTTTGGTAGCACAGCCATTTTTACTTGTCCAACAATAGAGGCAAAGCTGGTGATATGTCTCTGCTTGCCTCTCGGTGTTGGACGTCTTTCCATCCTGGCTTTTTTCTCTTTGCCGGAGCAGAGGTGAAAGGTTTTCGCTTTCTCTTTTACCCTTTGATGGAGAAGGCGCTTCTTTGATGGAGAAGCCTGTTTCTTGGTTTCTTTACCCTCCACTTTTTGGAGGAGTACTGTCGCTTTTGCTTCCTCTGGAGCAAGTCCTTCGTGGAGCAGTCGGAGGTATCTCCGTACTTCTGCTCCGGTAAGACCCACTCTCAGCGGATCGTCCAGCCCGCCTGGTTGACCCAGGCCAGGTAGACGAAACGGTAGTTTGTGTCACCTGTTGGGTTTAGAGGTAAGCTCCCGACCCTTGCTAGAGGAGGTGGTAGCTGGTGTGCCACTAGCGGAGGATGGTCCCGCGCAAGTGTCAGCCACCTCTCCTGTAGTTCTCTTTGGGTTTGACCCCTTGAAACTTTCATTGTTATAGTTCTCAGTATCTCTAGGGGGTTTCCCCACAGCTTCACCGGTAGTGTTTATATTATTATTATTACTAGATCTCATAGTGTTCCCACGAGTAGCTAGGGTTAGTCAGTCCACCTCTACAAAGCCCCGCATGTAGAAGTAAGGGGTAAATACAATGGGGAGCCCCCTGATGCCCCAAGGTTGAGACCAGTAATGGCTAGTCCTCTATCTAGCCACGTATCCCTTTGACCTGGCCCCGCTATCGTAGGATTTAGGTTTTTGGTGAGGTTGTCTCCTCTTGGTCCGGGCGGCTAAGCCAAGACCCACCCACACCCGCGAGCCGTAACCACAGTCAGTAGAGGATGCCTGGTATGACGGACAGGGGTAGCCCCGTACGGCATCGTTATATGTCTTGGTGCAATTCCGCCACGACCCTACAGTCAGGGACAAGACAATGAGTGAGATGCTTCTTAGACCAAGCCAAGTGCTAGGGGGGATTTCCCCAGCACCTGACCAGGAGCTTCCCCACCAACAACAAGGTCTTCCATCTCCTAGGGGAAGTCTTAAACCAACAGGAAAGCCTGTAGCTTTCTTACTAAATATATTTTAAAAAGAAAACAGTGAATTTTAGCAGTGAAAAAAACTTTATCACTCTAAAGTTACATTTGTTGTAGACTTTTTGACAGCCACTGTATACAACTAATATAATTTATTGTTACTCTGCGGATTTTACAGCTATTTGTATGTTAGCGTGCGTAGGTGTAGGTTGGAAAATAGTCCGAAGACGCCAAAAATAACGGTCGAAACGATTCTATATTTTTCTTTACGTTCAAACGTGACTTACAAGATAACAAACACGGCAATTTTATCAGTCATATTTTTATAATGAATGTTTCGAAGTCTATTTTATTCTTCTTGTTAGATAATAAAGTCATTTACAACGGTATATAGGTTTGTCCTAAATAAAACTGAACATATTTGTAGCAACGGTCGTTATTTTTAGTTAACTTTAGCGTCTTGGCATATTGACACAAAATAAGATTAACGAAAAACAGGCAGGTAAATATTTTCAAAATACCTGCCGGAAAACGTTTTGGTAAATTGTGATGAACTAGGGCTGAATTTTGATGCACCACGGCCACTAGTGTTGCACAATAGTCTTGAAAAAGTACAAAAACAAAAAAAAAAAAAAAAAGAAATTCAAGACAAGACTTTCAAATTTTCTTGTCTTGAATTTCAAGACAAGACAAGACTTTAATATCCAAGAAATTTCAAGAGTCTCGCAAGATTTCTTGAATTAAAGGCCTAACTGAAAGTTAGAAGTAATTACATTTCTTTAAGTGATAATTAGGTCTTTGCTTAAGTTATGCCGGGTTTATACAACATTTACACAGTCGTAATCACAATCATAGTCATAATCATAAAAGTTAAACTATCCACTTCTTATAAACCTGTTGACATCTACCATGAACTTAGCCTTTAATTATGTTACCCAACTTCACTGATACAAAAATTATGATTATGAAAATGTTCTATAAACGCACAATAAAATTGCGTTATGATTATGACGATGATTAAGAGTGTGATTATGATTCCGACTTATGTAAATGTTGTGTAAAACCGGCATTAATATTGACCAGTGTTCATATTTTTTCTATCAAAGCCACAATTTTTTCTATTATAACCAACAATAGCAGAACCAATATAACCTAACAGAACCAACATAACCAACAAAATAGAAAACCAACATGAATTAACGAAACATTTTGGTGTGAAACCATGTTCCGTCAAACGGGCGAGTTGACTTAGCAATGCAGTAACT
>NW_022145642.1:0-37962 GCF_002938485.1 Sitophilus oryzae | reverse complement strand
TTAGATTAAATGAGAGTATTGAAGAAATGGTTAAAAAATATTAGATTAAAGATGGGATGGTCACGTATGAAGAATGAAGAAAAAAGAATAAAAAATAATGATTTATTTTTTAAAAGTACAAATATTTCATTGTATGTATAGTTATTTTAATCGAAATTGATTATGTAAAAGTATGTAATAAGAAAAATTAAATTAAAAAAAAAAAAAAAAAAAAAAAAAATGAAAAAAAAGCAAAATAAAAGTAGAATAAATGGAGCAGAGAATTGTAGAAACTAGTTAGAAGAAGAAAAAAAAAAAAGAGGAAAAAAAGAAAGGGAGATTTTAGAATATTGAAAATAAACAGAGCAGGCTTGAAATTAGTTTAAATAAAAAAAAAAAAAAAAAAAAAATTAAAATGAATATAAATAATCATGAAAAGAAACCCAAAATGAAGCTACATAGTTAATAAAGGGCTGAGAGGAAAGGTAGATTCAAGGAGAGAGAGGTGAGCAGGAGCAAAGGTACGGACAGAGCACGCGCTAAAACCATTACAAGCATGTAAGTTTATTGATATAGTCTTTATTAGTTTAAAATCAAAAATATAGGATTTGCTGCTTTGACTACCTTGTCAAGAGCATATAGGAACGAAACTTTTAAAAATTGTCTTCTTTTTTCATTTAGGCCTTCTCATTTTTCGTTAGATGAAAGTTATATTAAAAGAAAAAAAAAAAAAAAATTTTTAAACAAATTTTTTTTTTTTTTTAAGATATTTTTGATTTCTTCATGTTTAAAGTTTTTTTTGTGGTCATAGCAGCGCTAATCGGATAATGGTAATCTGTGTAAAATATAAAGAAATTACATCCGTCCTAGCGAAGAGCTTAGCGGATTCGTGTATCTTTCGGATGCAAAAATAAGTATATTGTTTTCTCTATACGTGTACTCAAATATACTCGATTTTTAGACTCGAATAGTGCACCCTTATTATCCCGTCTGAGTAATGTAACTACTTTAGCCGCGCAGAATAATAGTGGGTCCAACGAATATCAATCGCTACTACGTAAACTTCCACCCTGAAATTCAGCGCAACGTGTGACACCCGAAGTGAGAGACGTAAAAGTCAAAAATAAGCTTAATGCTACCTACCATACAGGCTAGGTGTAAGGTACTCCCTAGGTATAATTGCTATGTAACCGACACGTAGCTTTGACCAGTAGTAATTAATTGTATCCGATAAGTAGACTGTCATTAATTAAGTTTTAATGCATCTTATACCTCCTATACCGGTAGGTTTTGGATTTCATTTCCTAAATATTGCTTTCGTACATGAAACAAAAATATACTGGGCATGTAAATGTCTAACACAATACATGTATGTGTAGATGTTTCTTCTCATTTTTAACCAACTGCATTTGTTTTGGTTTTTTAATCTCACAAATAAGAAATTTTTATAGTTTTTATTATAAAAACAGTGATTATACAGATTTATTGCACCTTACACTGTTTCTCTATAGAGGGTGTAACCCAGGAGTATAGCCTTCGTAACCCTTACGTATATAACGAGGCAAAAAAGTGTTTTATTTACAAAAAAAAAAAAAAAAAAAATGTTAATAATATGTTCTGTACATAAGATAAAATAGACTAGAAAGTCAATAATTAATTAATATTGACGTAATTACTAAATAATACAAGATTTTTTTTTTCTAATTAATTTATGTATTGTTTAGTCACCTAATTTATAAAGGAGAGATATCCAAACATTGCATTATTTTACTCAACCTAAATAAATGTTTTATGGTTTTTACTATACAGACAAGGATTAATTTATTAATACACCCCATACACCCACACACTCCAAGGAGGATATTTCGTGATTTAAAGTGGACAAGCTTATTAGTCAATGTTTTAATTACCAGCGTCTTTAATAAAATCTTAATGTAATTTTTCATAGAAAAGCTGATCTGACGATAAACTTTTATCTAAAAAACTTTTTGGATTATCTACAAAGGAGTAAACGCTGACAAATGTTAAGAGCATATCTAATGCCATACGTAATGCCAAAAAATAAATATATAATGTACAAAATTCTCGGATGTAATGCCCCACTAATGCCAGCTGATTCCAATATAATACCACATAATACCACGAATAATATTTAACACATTTGTTTAACGAATTAACCTGTAACAATAGTGGTAGGTATGTGCACAGATTTTTTCCTAAATAAAAAAAAACATTTTTTTTTTTTTTTTTTTTTTTTTTATTTTTTTTTTTTTTTTTTTTTTAAAAGTCGTTAAAAAGTCTATAATTAATGGTAAAGAAGATATGAGATCCAACTAATTGCATTTTAAGGCCAATAATGGCGACAAGTAATTACCATTAAAATTGTTAGCGTTTTTAAATTTGTGTAACATATTTCTTTAAAAATTAACCTGGTAGCAAATACTGGTAGGTACGTCCACAGATTTTTTCCTAGGAACTTACTAAGTCGTTAAACAGGCCTTATTAAAAGCTATAAGAAAACAGTAGCGTACTGAATATTCTATAATATCGAATTCGAAAGTTTCTAATCTCAAATAATAAACTGTTTTTACTGGTGTATTCCTGAAGTGTTCATTCTTACAAGTAGATATTCTCAAGTTATGTGAAAGTAATAAGTAATGGTTTTCCGTTGAGACCGCGTATATGTCACCGGATTCTGGTTAGTATAAACACTTTGTTCTATTAGAAAGAGTGGTTATTTCTATATTTTGTATTCAAAAGTAAGACCCTAGACTTTCTTCCTTATTCTTTTTAAGTATTACAGGGTTTCTTTTATTCACCTAATATGCCTTATAATTATTGTTCGTGTCAATTTCATGACAGGTGATTTCGTTATAGCATGGTTTATACTCCGAACTTTAAGCATAAACAGAACATGTCATTGGCCTGGCAAGATGATTCAAGGTGGCAAATTTCACCATATTTATCGAAAAAAAAAAATGTTTATTAAAATCGACAAGACTTAAAATAATAAACCTTGCGTAACAATGTTATAGCTGAGATAGAAGTTTTTCCGAATCGATTATACCTGCCCAAGACCCGCTACGCCAAGTGTCATGTTCCTAATGCGCGGAATGAAGCGTCTTCAAAGATCTTTCTTCCATTGGCAGGGTACGACGGTCAAGCCGCCGACCTGGGAGAGGGGAACGTCGTAGGGTTGTGGCGCTAGAGGCTGAGAACGGTGGAGTACGACGTAATGATGGCGACGTGCTGAGAAGATATTTAGTAGCAGAAGACTGGATTTTCAAAGGTAAAAATATCTTTTGGAAAATATTAATCATACATATATAAAAGCTTCAAAGGGTTTATTTGTTGCATCCATGGGGCGACGCTTCAAGCCAATTGGATGATTCTTTTTTTAAATGAGAAGGTGCTAGATTATTGTTTATGGAAAATTCGGTGTGTAGATTTGTTATGAGTTCTTTTTATAGTGCATGGTAATGGCTATTATATGCTTTGTGTAAACACGACACTAAGATAACTCAAACGATACCTGAAAAACACCTACTAGCACCATACCTCCAGAATAAATAATTTGTCATTGTCAGTGGTGTGTCAGTATCAGATTAATAATTCAGTTTTTAAGATATTTTGGAAAGTGGTTCATACCGCCAGCTTGAGATACATAAATATTAGCACAAGGTTCGTTTAAACGACCTTAGTGAATTAGCTACACAAGGCGATTTTAGAAAGTTTACTCCTCTTAGATGTGGAACAGTTGGTATGTTGGAGGAAGGGTGAAAATTCCTTCTATTGGTCCTAGAGAAGACTATCTACAAAAAGAAATTTAGTAAATTTTTGAATTCATCACACAAATGGTAGATAGTATTTATTATAATACATTGCGCTCTGTATATCCGCTGAATAGAGCAGCAGAGATATAGATTACGCAAATTATGAAATTTATAAACTTAGGGAGTAGAATAGGGAATGAAAGTATGCTGTACGAAAAATGCATATAGTATAACATTATAAGCAGACAGTATAAATTTTTACGAGGGTTTATTTAGTGACATATAAAAATTTCTCCTTCAATATCTTCCAAGAATGAAGAAATATTTATAGAAGCGATACTTAGTGCTCTGAATAATAGAAAAAAGAGGGAAAAGAAAAATGGAAAAAAAAATAAAAAAAAAAATTAAAATCTATGCTCACTAGCTCTCGCTTACAAGAAGTAAAATAATATTTAAATCAATGCATGGACTATTCGAGGTGTAACGCGAAACGTAGTCGCGGATAAAAGCCTAGTAATTTAATTAAATTTATTTTCATTTAACTGATTAATTTTGCAATTGAAAAGGAAATTTTTGTAATTAGCCGACGCACTATATTAGTTAAAAAGCAAGAAAAACTCATATCAAATGTTCAAGTTTATTTGCGAATTTTGACTGTATACTTTTTTAAAAATCTGATACATATTTTATGGGAGGGAAGAAAAAAAGCTTTTGAATAATCATGTTGCTGTAGATTGACAGGGGGCAAGTTTAAGTAACTATACATTTCTACGACCGGTCTAACCTAGTGGTTTGCAGCATCGCATTGTGGTGCAAACGTTGGCCTTTTAATCTGTGACGTGACGCCAACAGCCAAGAAAAACAGAAGCGTGGGTAAGAATTGGTAGTAGTTTAAAAAAAATGGTCCTTTTAGATACAGTCAGCAAGGATATTAAAACAGTTTTTGTGTTTAAATGGGGTTTGCCTTTAACCTGTTAAAAAATTTATATCGTAAAAGTTGTAATCTGTTCTCCCGTAAGAATTCTTTATCTGTCTTTGATCATGATCTGTCATGATGTTAACCTGATGTCTTGTTATTGTTATTTTGTTTTTTTTTTTTTTTTTTTTTTTTTTTTTTTTTTTTTTTTTATTTTTATTATCTATCTGATAATGTTTTTATTTACATGTTAACATTACTACTTTTTTTTCAGTGAATCTTTAAATCTGTTTTTTTTTATTTCATTATTTAATATCTTCGTTATTTCAAACATATTATGGTAATACACTCCATGATTAAACTTAATCATATTTTGTACGTTTTTATTTCATCATTTGCCATCCGCCTCCCGGTTGAAAATCTTGTGTAAGACGGAGCTGTGAAAGATTATGTTGAATGTCCGGAGTGCGGTAGATCACGTATCGGGCTTTTCATTAACAGAAAAGCTCATGATAAGAAAACGCCTTGTCATGAACCAGTTTCCGATGCAGTGTTCGCGAATACTCGTTGCAGCGAAGTAATGAACAGTATTAAGTAAATATACGTAGTACCAAAAGTAACTGACAATCTAAAGTAACTCAAGAATATTTGAAATGATTACTTGGTAGTTGAATAACGATTAGTAACGAGTAATCAAAATCCACGAAAATCAACATCGCTAGTTTAGGCGTTTAAAATGTCTTTTTTTATATTGTCAATTCACTCGCAAAAATTAATATCTTTTGTACCGTTTGTGAAAAAAAACAGATTCTAATGTATTAGGAAATTTCTCAAATGCTTATCAATAAAGACTAATTTTATACATTCATTTCATGTCTACGACCGTTTTTTTAGCAGCAATGTGGACCACTACCACAGACCTCGGCCATCAACGACAAATCGTTTGAAGACATTCAAAGAAATCAGATAAAAACAACCAACCAAGCAACCAACATCAAACATGGAACTGTAATAACTGATCACTATCTCAGTTTTCGGTGCGTGTTCGTGAGTGTGTGTGCTCGCGTCGGTTTTTTGCATTCAATATCTTCATCGAACTATTGTCTTCCACGAAAGCAGATCGATCCGAAGATGAATAGACGTATTGTGTAGCCGTAATCAGAAATGAGTTTGGCCGGTAATCGTAAGACACAGAAGAATCAATTGTTGATTAATGTTTTTCAATTGCGGACGAGGCGTCAAAAAATATATATAAGTAATTAACCAGAGAGCAACAAGGTGTTATTGTTGACCATAAATATACGTTAAAATTAGTTACATAGTTGCTTCGTAAATAATTTGAAAATAAACGGAGTTATACAGGGTAATGCAGCGTAACAAAACAAAAAAAAACAACTAAAAATACGGACTTCCACTAGTCATAGCCTTTATAGACTTTGAGAGGGCTTTTGACTCAACATATCCTAGGGCAACATCAGAAGCCCTAGCAGAACAAGGTATTGTCAGGCCTATATATAAAAACTGTGAACGATATATACAAAGAAGCCAAAGCAAGAGTAATTATATATAAAACAACCACAGAGTTTCCAACTGGCAAAGGAGTACTACCGGGAGACGCGATATCCCCAAAGTTGTTTACAGGAACCCTAGAAGAAATCTTCCGTCAACTGGACTGGACCAGCAAAGGATTAAAAATAGACGGAGAATATCTTAACCATCTTAGAAGATTCGCTGATGACATAGTCCTAATTGCCAATAGTCCTGAAGAACTACAAGCACAAATTAAGGAACTAAATACAGCCAGCAATAAAGTGGGTCTCAAAATGAACTTAGCAAAAACTAAAGTAATGTACAGAACTAGTGGACAGAAAATACATTCTAATAAATATTGGAAACAATACTGGAAATACTAGAAGAATACATATATTTGGAACAACTAATACACAGCTCGGAATCTCTACTAGTAGAAATCAATAGAAAAAGTAAGTTAGCATGGAGTACTTATGGAAGAAGCTCAATCATATTCAAATAATCTAGAATGCCACTTTATCTAAAGAAGAAAATATTCGACAAATATGTGTACTACCAGACATGACCTATGCAGGTCGCATAACGCTCAATGGAACGAAATGTGCTTATAGGAATAACCAAGGGAGAGCGTAGAAGAACAGAGTGGATACGACAAAAGACCCAGGTAATAGATGTCACCCACAGAGTCAAATCCCTCAAATAGCAATTGGCAGGACACCTGGCAAGAAGGACGAACAACAAATGGACCATAAAAATTAGAGCATGGTACCCACAAGGAATTAAGAGACCTACAAGAAGACTGAACCTGATATAAGAAAATTAGCAGGGATAACTTGGGCCCGCATAGCCAAAAATAGGCAACAATGTGCCCAAGTACAAATGGAGTATCTAAATATGTGAATGAGGCTACCACACTAATTGGAAATGGTTGAATAAGCTGAAAATGATGATGATACGGGTAACAAATAAGAATAAAATAAATAATACAACCTAACCAACTTCTGATTTTTAAATGACACCCTCGGTATATTTCTACTTATTCGATAGAAAATGACTCTAAATAGAATGACATAAATATCATATGTCAACTTTTGACATTTTCGCTTAAAAACAAATCGTATTTTAAATTTTAATCTAGAGTGTCATGGCTGTGTTAAAAAAACTAATTTTTAATCAAGATCCATGGAAAAATAGTTATGATCGTCTAATATATTTCGTACCTTGTCCTGGACGCATATTCGGAATTCGCCGACACATCAGCCGTTCGGATTAGATCGGGTACTGTGACGGACGGTTGATAAAGTACCGACGTATTAGGCTAGTCCCAACCCTTATGCGTCGGTGATTTACGAAAACGAAATACTGTTGACTGCATATTGCATTACAGTATAGGTTATATATCGAGAACTGTTAGAAGATGATCAAAAACAGACTTGAACAGAAATTATCTTTAATCCTAAAATTATACGGTGTATTCCATTTAAAATAAGCAATATGATTTTCAAAAATTTCATGGAGCAGTTTTCAATTTGATATTTTTAGTACAAAATTCTAACTAAAATTTTGTTAACTTAAACAAAATTCTTTCTGTTAAATTAACTAATGGCAAAAAATGGATTACCCTGTATATAGAAATTACTAAACAACTTAAGTCTCCTAGCAAAGCATATTATCAAAGAAATATATGAATAGAAAAAAATTAAGACATATTTTTTAATTTTTTGGATTTATTCCCTCCTAATCCGATATTTTTTAATTTTGTGTCTGGAAGAAATTGTTTGATAGTTACCAATAATTTTACTGGACAGTCTATATTTTGCGAAGTTCTTTTGCGGGTCGCTTCCCTATTTTTCTTTTGTTTGCCATCAAAATGGCAGTGATCTCTTAAATGCTTATTAAACGTAGTCTCAGAGCCAATCTTATAATGTTTTTAAAACTCTTCAAAAATTTCTCTTCTAACATTTACCCAGGCAGTTATCCATATACCTGGGAGCTTGGCTTCACGAGGACTGGTCATCTGACAGGGACATTAAGTGCAGAATCGAGCAAGCCCGGGGCGCATTCCTGAAATTTAAAAAAGTCTTCAGCTGTAGCGATTTCGACCATGAGCTTCGGTTGAGATTTGTGGAATGCTACGTCTGGTCGGTACTCCTCTACGGCGTAGAGAGTTGGACACTAAAAGCAAGTGCCATATGTTTATGTCATATGACTGGAAGCTTTCGAAATGTGGATATACCGCAGAATCCTCAAGATACCATGGACGGCCAAGATAAGAAACTAGGATGTACTAAGACTAATAGAGAACGTGAACTCTTCAACACTATAAAAAAAAGACCGCATACCTGGGTCACGTCATGCGTAACCATAAATACACATTTCTCCAGCTGATTATCGAGGGCAAGATCGAGGGCAGAAGAGGTTTCGCGCGGAAAAAAATGTCGTGGCTGCGGAACATAAGACAGTGGACAGGCATTAGTAACATACAGACGTTGATCCACACCGCCAGAGATAGGGAAGCCATGGAAATTGTGGTCGCAAACATCCATTAATGGATAAGCAGAGAAAGAAGAAGAAGAAGTTATCCATTCTATAATAAAATAAAAATAAACTAAAATTTACTCGTTAACCAGTATTAACCTAAATAAAAACACTAAATCACCTCAAAAGAGTTTATAATCATCTGCTGATGATGCTAACATGGTTAGCGAAACGCGCGTCCAGTGTAAAAGTAAAAGTGTTTTGGTGTATTGTGGTGATTTAGTCTTTTTATTTTGCTGTGTAACACCAAAGGTTCCAACCCTCAACTGTAATCAGTATTAAGCTTCCCTGCCGATAATGGAATGATTGGGGACTTAATAAAGGGTAAGTTAAGTTTTAAGACTTATCACAAGTAGGGGAAAGTGTCCTAAAATGACATAGCATGTAAAATGACATACCGCCCATTATTTTGGAACCACTGGTGCCATCTAGTATATAGATGCGGTTTTATGTAGCAAAACGCAATCAAACTTCACGTTGGCGCTCAGTTTGGTTTTCGGTTATCCCAAGAAGCAGTTAACCTCAAATAGTTGTTTTCACTAGCATACAAACTTTTAACGTGCTGTGCTGCAAGTGTGTTTTCATTACCAAATAGTGTTTATTTTAAGGTGACATTACAATAAAATGTAAATATAAGTGTGTACGATAAATGTACATACGTAGAATTGTCGTTCTATATGAGATAAAAAAATCAGGTAAAAACAGAGATCACGTGTTATTGTGGGTAAAATGACATAGGTATGCACGAATGTAGAATGACACACTATGCCATTTTACAACCACACTGCGTAAAACAATTTGAATTTAAAATGGTATCATTTTTTATTTTTATTTAGTGACACTATGGTGGGTAAACGGGAAAGGACATCAAGCAGACAGTCCTGGGACGAAAAATCAATGCGAAATGCTATTGATGCTGTTAAATCTGGTCAAATGGGATGGTTGAGAGCAGCTAAACTCTTTAATGTCCCTCAGGCCACGTTAAGGCGAAGAGCAAATGATGTTAACAAACAGGCAAAGGTTGTGTAAAAGTTTTTGGGGCGATTTTCAACCACATTTAGTGAGGGCTGAAGAAAGAGACTTTGTTGAGCATACTATATTGTTACTAGAGTCTAGATTATTTGGGACTACTACTACAGATATAAAAAACTTGCGTTTGAATTTGCTACTAAAAATCACATTCCAAATAGATTTACGAAAGAGGGCAGCGCTGGCCGAGTGGTTGAGAGAGGATTTCGTAGTCGACATCCCTGGAAATATCCCTACGGCAGCCTGAAGCTGTGTCTGCTGCTAGAGCTATGGCATTTAATAGGCCACAAATACAATTTTTTTTTAATATCCTTGAAATTTTTGCGAAAACGGGAAAGAAACAAGTTGGGTCGATAACTAGCGCTGAGAGAGGTCAACATATAACATGTGTCTGCTGCATGAATGGTATAGGAAATTTTGTGCCGCCAGCTCTGATTTTCCCCAGGAAAAATAGAAAGGAGGAGCTTCTAGATGCTTTACCTCCAGGGTCCTTAGGATTATTTCACGAAACTGGATGGATGACAGCTGATACCTTTGTTTTGTGGCTCAAGCATTTCTAGAACTTTGTTAAGGCTTCTCTCGAATCAAAAGTTTTGTTACTTTTGGATGGGCACTCCAGCCATAAATCAGTACATCGTATGCAGCCGCTCGATGTCTGTTTTTATGGTCCTCTGAAGACATTTTACAATCAGGAATGTGCAATCTGGCTGAAAAATCATCCGGGACGTGTAATTACACAGAATCAAATCGGCGAACTGTTCACTTCTGCTTATGGAAAAGCAGCAACGATAAGAAACGCTACAAGCAGATTTTTGAAAACGGGCATTTGTCCATTCAACCCAAATATCTTCCCAGACGATTTCTTCGAGGCAGCTGAGACCACAGATAGGTTGTTGGAGCCAAGCAACATAGAAGAAGAAACATTTAATCGACCAGAAACATCAGTCAGCAATGAAATAGAAGAAAGTGGTGTTCTGAAAGAAACGATACAACAAGATCAAAATGAATTTAGCAATGAAAAAATTGACGCTAGAGAAGACGAGGAAAATAATCCACCTTTAAAAAAAATAATTACCTTGCAGGAAATTTCTCCAGTGCTTAAAGCAAGTGGCACTAGAAAAAGGATGACTAGGAAAACAATAACCGGAGTTTTAACAATTACTCCTAATTTGGAAGAACTGAAGAAGAAAGAAGAAAAGAAAATACGGGGAAATGTTCGTCAATGCAAAAGAAACATTTTAAGTCAGTCATGTTCCATTACACAAACAGAAACTGATGAAGAAGATCCGTTTGCAACCGAGGATAGTGAGGATGATGTAGCTTGTCTTTACTGCAATGATTTGTTTAGAAATTCGCGGTCCAGGGAGGCCTGGATTAGTTGTATGAAATGCAAGAATCGGGCACATTGTGAATGTGCCGGAGTGTCCCCGAAACAAAAGAAGTTCATTTGTGAAATTTGCCAAGATTAACTTTTTATTTAGTTATTTTCTTTTTCCTTATTTTTGTGTTATGTTGTTATTATCATTTGTTATAAGCATATGTCATTTTAAACCTCATGCATATGTCATTTTACATACATACTTGTTGTAAAACGACATAGTGTAACGTTTTCTTAATTTTATTTTTTCACAAGTTTTTTATAGACATGGAATATTTTCGTTCAGTTTATCAATAAAGATTATTCAAAGGAATGTTTAACTTTTTTCCAGTTCGATATTTCGAATGGCTTCTGCAAAAACAGGTCTGAAATAAAAAGTATGTCATTTTAGGACACCTTCCCCTACCGTATGATCGAAAAAAAAACAGCGTCTAGATGGTTTGGAAATGACGATCAAACATTCTCTATATAATTTTACATACAAAATGACAGCGATATTTATTTCCAAGCCAGCTCTGACGCAATTTTTTCGACCGTAAGGTATATTCACATGAACATGGAGTATTCACATGAAAGCGCACAAGACGTTTGCGCAGTATAAACAACAGTATGTTATATGTGCTCTTACTATTTATTTTGTATAATACATCAATAACATTACTGTCATTATTTAATTTCTTTGCAAAAAGCAACATATCGAAAATTTGCTTTTATCGGTAATCTGCAATCTCAGTTTATTGAAGACTATCTATTTTTCAAGTACAGCTCGCAATGTATTAGAATCCATGTTTTTGAATTAGCAATCTGCATGAAATGGTGCTAATCACTGGAAAACAATGAAAACCAACTACAGACGATTACTGAATGAACATAAAAAATAAGAATTCCCATTACAGACGCAGATCAAATGAATACGATTTACAAATTTGAGAAGAAAGAAACAATATTTTGAGCGCATCGTAAATCGCCGATGTATTAGTCTAATACGTCGGTACGGGATGGCGTAAAAAATCCTAATGTGAATTTTTCCTACTGCGCGAGATTTCTAATTCTCGCCCGACCTACTCGGTTCGGCCGTCATCGGCATTTATCGAAATCCTTGAGATGTAGATTCTACATGAAATGAAGGAAAAAAACGTGTTAAATTTGTCAACGTCGCTCCTCGCAGTCGCTATCGAGAGACTCGAAAAGTTAGAGGCAGGCCAGGTGCTCCATACGTTAAGTTAGATTAGAAAGTGATATAAAAATAAAATGTTATAATTATGCAGACGCATTGAGTATTGATAATATTTTTAATCGGAAACAAGAAATAATAATTAGTGGTGTTAACGTTTTTTTTTGAGTTTACGGTATTTTGAGTTTACTGAAGAAGTTTAAGGTACTAGAAAAACACATTTTCCCCCAACCTTTTTACCACCCCTTAAATGATATTGCAATTCAATTTTAAGACCTTAACAAGGAAATTTTTTCAAAATATTTCGAATTTATTCATAAACTTTAAGTCGGTCAAAATAAAGCATGGAAGTTGGTATTATATGAAATGGTTTATTATAAAATATAAATGTATGATAAAATAAATAAATCAAACTGTAGTCCCTCTGGTATTCTAGTGACTGCGAACTGCGGGTGGCTGGTGAAAAACTGCTACTGAAGGTGAGCGTAGGTATACCTACACCTACCTATAAACAGAAAAATGTATGAGCAATGAATTGCTGCTTACCGTCAAATTAAAGATTGGGAAAACACATTAAGTATTATTATTTAAAACAATATCTACCCAAAGTGAATATAATTTAAAATGTTAATAATCTTATTTAATTATTAAGTCTAGGAGAGAAATGTGTCTTTTCCATTTTAAAAAAGGTATATACCAAGTACATACCCTTTTTTGTTCTAATGTAACTATGGTAACTAACTAGACACCATTTTGCCACCGTTGCTGCTCAGACACTAGGAAATGCCTTCTTGGCAATAATCTGTAAAATATATAGATGAAAATTACGTTACATTATTCATTACGAATTAAAATTATAATTCATTTTTTAAATTATTTGGGAGCCAACTACTGTCAAAACTATAACACCGAGACCGAGGTACTTCCTTTACTTGCTAATATATTCCACTATTATTATTTTCACATCTATATCTTCATATAATTGCGGATAATCCGGGTTGGATTACATCAGCTGCCAGTACTTGTCCTCCACTTTGAGGAGGATCTGAAAGTATTTTATTACAAATTAATTAATTACCTTGCACTTAAATACATGCTAATCAAGTTATAAATGAAACATTATGGATACTGAATATTTTGTTTTTTTTAATACATAACTACAAAAGATAAGCAGAAATGAAATTTCCTACCATCTGGCTTCCTTTTTAAATAAATCCTTCCATTTTCAGTTCTAATTCACTCACGTTAGTAACGAACAATAATTCACTGTGTCTGATATACTTACGAAAATATGAGAATACTGGCAACAGTGTTTTTTACTTTCCGAAGACGTTCGGGCGCAATCGTAATATTAGGAAAAAGTAGAATTAGGAAATTCTTGGCGCTCCCGTCGGTACTTTAGGCAGCACCCGAACTATCCCGAGCGGCTAATGTGTCGAATTTGAATTGAACGGTTAAAAGATGCCCAAATCGTGTTTTTAATCATATCTTAATTTTTTCAAATGGAACAAGGGTGGCTCATCACCATATTTGGAAAATGCTTTTTTACGAATAATTTGGTACCTACCACACACTTGGTATTCAAATTGTAGATATGTACCGCATATTAGAATTTCAAATAAACCATATGTGAACATGTAAAAAGAATTGACATATGATATGTAATTTTATTCAGAGTGTCATTTTCTACCAAACACAAATATACAGAGGGTGCCATTTAAAAATCAAAAGTTGTAGTCATTTCCTGTGGAATAGGAAGGGACCAAAAGAATTGAATACGTCAATCAATCCCAATTTATGTCATAAACTAACATACCTAATATCGTTTTTTTTTATCTGAAAAAAGGGTGAGCCACTTTTGAAACCCACCCGGTATACCAAAAATTATAGCCTATAAGCTTACAGCTTCAACTAGTTTTAAAATTGTGGTAAGACATTTATACAGAATCTCAAACCCAAAAGTGTTTTAAATGGACATTTTGATTTAAAATTCTTTTTGTCGTTTAACGAGTTTAAAAATTTGCTAGTTTGATTATTACTGACACACCGTATAGAGGAACAAAGCTGGGTTTGAGATAGAAAGAAAGATCTACGACAAAATTGTAACCAATTTTCCCAACCCACAACATCTATAAATAAGGCCCAGCTAAAAGATAGTACCTACAAGTACTTCCCAGCTTAGAACTATCGCGTAGTATTTGCAGTAATATGATCATACTCGGCCTTTACCTCTAGTAAAAGCTTGATAATATATTGTACGACGGGCACTTAGAAAATTGCCAACCGTGGAAAATTTATCCGGAAGCATTAGGATTATTCGACGCGGAAATTTATTGATAGGAAATTGGGTTGGGGAACAAAATTGACGGAACGATCTTAACAAAAGAAATGCAAATAGAGTGATTCAATAGATTTAATGGCTCATAAATTATCTAGCGTTGTTGCTATCGATTTCTAGGTTAAAAATACCGTACGATTGAAGAGCTTTTATGCATCAGGCTTAGATTATTGATTACTAGGCAAGGTAAGCGTAAAACGTTTTGAAAACTTTTTATACATGGTGTGTCCTTTAACAATGACCAATACCAAATTTCTTCTTTTAGATACAAAATCCTGAATTTGTAAATAATGGTTTAGTGTTAATCATCTGCTGATGATGCTGACATGGTAACAACGCGTCCAGTGTAAAAAGCAAAATAAACTCACCGGCACAAAAGCCACCCTAAAATTTTCACTAAGCTTTGATGTTTCATAACTTTTTAATTTGTAATCCGATATTTACGATTATGGTTTAGTTTATAGATAAATTTGTTAGCGTGCACATATTGTAATATATACATATTAATATACATCATAATTATAATATACATATTTAGGTTAGGTGGGTTTATACCGTTGCAAATCAAAACTTTGTTTTTGCACTAAATTCAAACCACTCTGTGGAAAAAAATGAGACGGGAATTTTGGATAAAAACACTTTCCTGTTATTTCAGATATATTCCTAACATTTTATTTTTTATCTCTATTCTTTTTAAGGCATACCATACATTTTTAAATAGTGTACTGATATTTTCAGAGGTATAACACGCAATCTCCTTACCCACAGGAACTGGGTGAAGGCCACACCGGTAGTGAAGGCGCAGAAAAACGCTTTCGAAGGTGGCAGATCCGGCGCAAGTGGCAACCCTGCTTTTTTAGGGAATGTATAAAAGACTAGTGGTGAGAACATTCAATATTAGATCTATGAACACCGATGAAAAAAAAATTAACGAACTGGAAGAAAGAACTCTCAAGAGCAAAATGGGACATCTTAGGTCTGTCAGAAGTCGACTCTCGACGAAAATCAGAAAACCGAATGGATCTAAATTCCGGTAACCTACTATACTATAAAGGTAACGAAGAAAACACACACCAATTTCGGGTAGGATTCATAATAAATAAAGCCATAAAGAAACACGTCCAAGCTATTAAAAGGAATCTCAGATACGTGTTGCCTATCTCATACTAAAATGAAAAAGAACATCGCTTAAAGTAATCAAGTGTGTAATCCCCACTTCTACCTACGATGACGAAGCATCGATTTATTCATGAAGATATTTCAAAGGCTATGGAAGAACATAAAACTCATATACGTTAGTAATAGGGGAGATTTCAATGCCAAATTAGGTAAGAAAATTCACATAAGAAGAAAGAAAGAAACTAAAATAGGGGATTTTGGATATGGAGAAAGGAATGATAGAGGTACGGCCTTAATGAATTACCTGGGAAAAACACCTATACGCAATGAACTTTCATTATAAGAGAAGGAAACCGCAACGAAAAGTGGACATAGCTCAGCCCTAATAGAGCAACGAGAAACGAAATTGATTATATACTAACTACTGAGAAAAAGATCGTTAGGGATATAACAGTCCTAAACAGCTTTGCAACAGGCAGTGATCACAGGATGATCAGAGCAAAAATATCTATTGATTCAGAACAATTTCGAAATGAAAAAGAAAATTAATAGCAACCAGGAACAACTGGACATGAATAAACTTGCAGAGAATAAAACCACTTATAAAGAAATGCTAAAGGAACAGTTACAACAAACCTTAAGAAGTGAAAATGGACCTGTAGACGAAATAAACGATACATGACAGAGCGATGAAAAAAAGTAGGAAAAAGTCGCACAAAGGGCAAAAAGAAGAAATTACATCTCAAGAAGATATAAAATCAGCGGAGTAAAAGGCGTAACCTGAACAAAGAAGGAAAAAGGACATTGATGGAATACGCAGAAATAAATAAAACCATAAGAAAAATGATAAGAGCAAAATAAAAGACAAGAAATACAAATTGAGAGAGTAATGAAAATAACAAAAAGTATGAAAATGTCTAAAACCCACTCGCAGATTCGAAATAAATAAAATAATAAAGGACAGGAACGGCATAAAACTAACATTAAAGATGACATTATAAAAAATCACACAGATGTTCTATACAGAACTATACGAAACAAAACGGGAGGAATCGCTGGTAGACACCGTAAAGAAACTCCAAACAAAAATTAGAAACGTAAACTCGGAACTACAACCTGAAATAAGCAAATCCGAAATTAAGGGGGCATTGAAGAAAATGAAAAACAATCACCTGGAAAAAGACGGAATAACAGAAATGCTAAAGTACCGGCGGAAAACTGTAGTTAGTACTCTTCACTTATTCTCCTGAATAAAATCCTAATAGAAAAATAATCCCAAACGACTGGAAGGAAAATATAACCATCATCCCTACATAAAAAAGGTGACAAGACAGATACAAAAACTATCGTCCTATAACACTCCTTAACATCAATTTATAAGCTCTTCACGAAAATATTAATGATAGACTAATAACAAAATTTGACGGATACAAACAAAAGAACAAAGCAGGCTTCAGAAAAGGATGCAGTACAGTTAACCACTTGTAACTATGAAAATACTAATAGAACGAGCCGAATACAACATCCCACTATATATTATTGCATTTGTAGATTTGAAAAAGGCTTTTGATAGTATTGAGCACTGGGCAGTAAAAACTTCCTTAATAAATAGCAGGATATAGACTACAGATACGCCGACTTAATAGCCAACATATATGGCGAAGCAACAACAACAATTAAAATCCACGAAGGAACAAAAGCCAATTCGCATAGGAAGAGGTGTCAGACAGGGGTGATACAATATCCTGGCTCTTTAATACCAGGCATTGAAGACGTTTTTCAAAAATTTAGACTGGGAAAGAAAAAAGGTATCCAAAATATGTGGACCTTGAATCACCTAAGATAATAGGATGATATCGCCTTAATAACAGAAAGAAAAAAGAACTGGTAGAAATGCTGGAAGAACTGGATGCAACAGCTAGAAGAATAGGTCTAAATATGAACTACACTAAAACTAAAATCATAACAAACACAGATGAAAACATAACGACCAGAATAAACCAAGAAAGAAAAAATAGAACAAGTTGAAGAGTATATATCTGGGACAAATGATTAAACTGAAAAAGAAAAGCCAAACAGCTGAAATTAGAGACAGCCTTGAAGTAAAAGACTGGCCTGGACAGCATTTGGAAAATTAAGTTACATATTAAAAAACAAAAGATATCCACAGTACCTCAAAACCAAAGTATATGGTTTAGTTTTAGTTAGTTATTATTTAGTTATAGATGGAAAGACAAATGCTACATATAAGACTGGGAGATAGAAAAAGGAATGAGTGGATCAGAGGAAAAACTAAAGTAAGGGATGTTAGAAGTGAAGTAGCAAAATTGAAATGGAAGTTTGCCGATCACAATGTCAGAGAAAGAAGGATGATCGATGGAACAAATGCAGGAGGCCCTGGGAAAATAGAAGAAGTAGAGGAAGACCCCAGATGAGATGGGCGGATGATCTGAGGAAACATGCAGAGCACAAGATGGATGAGCATGGCGACAGAGAGGGAAGAGTGGAAGAGATTGGGGGAGGCCTGTATTAACGATGGACCGAAGAGGCTGAATAGATAGATAGATAGATAGTACTGATATTTTTACCATCTTTGCATTTTTTGAAAATGGAGCTCTCAATGCCCACCGCTATATTGAGGATGTCCTCCAGAAGTTGTCGTTTCCATTGCTCCTTTCATTTGGAAATCAGTTTATACTGATGCGCCCAGGCAATGCCAGGCCCGTTGCGCGGGAGGTAACACGAGTTAGAATTGCAGTATTTAACAGAAATACCTGAATGAGGTTGGACTACGAAGATTGGAATAGCCTCCGCTTGTAGTAGGGATGTTCGATCCCCAGGTTTCGTACCGATCCTACAACCGGTATACCGGTTCTAACAATTAGATCGGTGGGACCGATACTCGGATGGATCGAAAGACCGGAAACCGGTTGGACCGAAAGACTGGATGAACCGAATATCGGAAAGACATTGTTGGACATGTATAACATCGGACATCGTAATAAACATCGGAATTGACATTTCCGTCGTATTCTTGATTACTTATTTCTTGTCCAATATTCTCTTTACTTATAAAAATTTTAAAAAGTACTGGAAGCTGCTGTTCTTGGAGATACAAATGGAGCGGAAATAAGATGCTATTTTACATATTTTAAATAATAAAATAGACGCTATTGAAGATCGGCCTGAGTTTTACGGACATTTTAATTAATATAATATATGTGAGTGATCCATGAGTAAGATGCTTTACTTGAATTTTAGACGTACTAATAAAAGAAAACTAGATTACTACACCAAACTAGACTAGCAATGCCTTAAATATACATCAAAATAAATTACATTTATGTTCCTGACCGTATTATACCCAACGATGAAAAAACGGCGTCAGTTGACTTGGAAATGAACATCTATTACATTCCCCATATAATTTTATATATAAAATTACAGCTATCTTCATTTATGGCTATCGCTGACGCGGTTTTTTCGATCACTACGTTATAGAGTAGGAGAACACCAAACTGTAGTTGTTAAAACAACGCAAAAAACTCCACGGGTGAGTGAAATCCCCCACTGTGGGCTTGGTAGTGGATGAACTACTGGAAGAATTAACTCTAGCAGGGGAATACACTGCATAGGGTACGCAGATGACATAGTCTCATTGCACGGGGAAACATGAAGGCACCCTGTGTGATATTATCAGAAAGGATTCCGCATCGCTGAGATGGTGCAGGACTGTCGGGCTGAGTATTAACTCGGAACTAAAACCGCAATAGTGCCATTCACCAAGCGAAGTTTGAAAAACTTGAAAAGAATCCATCTAGATGGAAAATACTGCCATCACAGGAAGTGAAATATCACAGAATAACCCTGGATAGTAAGCTTCTCTGGAACAGGCATATTAAGAACATTACCAGCAAAGCCACAAAGGCTCTCATGATATGCAGAAGCTGGCGGGAAATAGGTGGGCTGCCCTAGCATTTGCAGTGGATGTATATGATAGTAAAGACCCATAATTACTTATGGAGCAGTTGCTTGGTATACAAAACTAGAGCAACATTGCAGCAAGGCAAAACCTGTGCAAAGTACAGAGACTGGCATGTATCTGCATCACAGGTGCCATGAGAACATGTCCAACAGCAGCAATGGGGTCGTGGAGCCCTAACACCACTGCACATTGTCGTCGGCCAGATTATGCCAATGCGACAATGATCAGAATGGTTACTGACGGAAACAGTACTGGGGAGAATTTTCAGGTCAGGGGAGCTTGGAACACCCTCAAAAAAGAAAATTCCACTTCTCCAACTCCCAGTGGATGACATACCAGAATTTACAACTTTGAGAAACACCTCACTGTAGTATTGAGTAATAAAAGTTGGAAGAAAAGAGACGCTTACTCGGCATATAACAGACCAGTATACGGATGCTTCAAAACCAAAAGCAGGGACAGGGATACTGATAGGAGTATTTGGGCCGAAGCTGAATACTCGGAACCAATGGGCACCTACCCCAGTATCCTTCAGGCAGAAATTTGCGCTATCGAAAGATGCGTACAATTTATCTTAGATAGGAACTATCGAAAACAGGGAATTGCCATCATATCCGATAGTCAAGCAGCACTTAACGCGATCAACTCAGTAACCATAACCATATATTTTCTATTTTATGATATCAAAATGGCATATATCCAAAAGAAAGACAGGCGATTGATTGGTCAGTCAGTGTCAAAGAGACAAAGATAATTAGAGGAGTCAAAATGTCGCTGACGTGTATCATCACACACTACAAAAATTAGCTGAGAATTTACTTATCCACGAAGTTTATAAGATCTAAGACAGATACCAATTTTTCAACCAAATACCGAATTTAGTTCAGAAATTAATAGGAAAAATTGAAATAATAATTGAAAACTTCTACAACCGTTCTACATCTCGAAACAAGCATTTTAGGACATGAGTTTTAAACAAACCTTTTACTTATTTTTATGTACAGAATATGCTGCCGGATTTCCGAATACAGTTTGACCACCTGTATATTATGATGATTATATTGAGGTGTTCGCTTACTACATTGTCATTTTTGCTGGCTCCCTTCAATATTATATATTTTTCCCAAGTGTGTCTGTTAAACATCCTGCATGTAGTTACTTAGATTTATGCGCCGTACTGCTGACGCAGTCGTATAGTACCATTACAAACTGAAACAAATCTAAAATACAGCATCGTCTTCCCTATCGACTATACCTGTCCTGAAAAATATTGTTTATGGGCCCTACGCACCACCGGGAGGTTGGTCTGGAGCAACGAAACGCGCGGCGCAGTGAGCATCTTTTGATTTATGGGAATAGAGCCTTACTCAAGATTAGAGGAGGTCCCCAGTGAGAGGCTAGACTGACGCCACTGATTTTTCAATTTATTGTCGACCAGCTTACTATAGTTTTAAATTTGTACACACGGACAAAACAACTTTAAATATTTTATGCGTATTCAAATCATTTACCAAATTATACATGCTTGAAACGAAAGTAACGGCTTGACATTTGCTGTTTATTTTTTATTCTTGTGCTATATGGCATTTAGTTTTTGAAATTTAGCATCAAATTGGATTTTCTATTGTTATAAAACGTTTAATGCCGATTGTCATAACGTATAGTCTATAAAATGAATAACTTTTGAATTTTGACCGTTATTTTGCCAACATGGAAATATAAAAAGAAACCACTCTGTCAAAAAGATAATGATATTCTTTGTTAGTGCCTGAACAGATCAGATAGGTAACTCTTTTTACTTTCGTGAAATAGAAAAATAATAAAACAAGTGACAGTTCTTCCTCTTCTTGCAAATCAACACGAAATGTCATAATCTAAAAAGTAAAAAATATCATCAGCTTTTTGACATTTCAAATATCAGATTAATGCCGTCTCTAATGAGGCAGCCGAAGCGAGATTTATGACGTCACACTAGTTAGATACGGATTAATAAATATGTTGTAGAATACATGATGGAAAAAAATAATTATTCTTCGTATTTCTGGTTTGTTTTTTTAAAAATGATATGTAGTTTTACATGAAATATACATAATATACAGTTAATAAATACAATATTATTGTATTTATTAACGAGAATAATAAATAATTAAAAAAAATAAAGTAAATAAATAAATGAATTTTATTACAATAAATAGGTTATTACCTGCTTACCTATTTATGGTAATAAATGCTGGCAAATAAACTATGAACCATACAAATGCAGCAAATGTTTTACAATATACAAATAATGAATCGGTACATAAGATAATTAAAATGTAAAATATATTTTAAATTTTGGGGTTTGAAAATCGATCTAATTCATAAAACATTCAATATCTACTAATAGTGATGTATTATTATTTGCATTCACAAAATTTATATGTATATTTTGCAAGTATCAAATGTTCGAAAATTACATTTGCAAATAATACAATATCATAAAGAAAAAAAAAGGCGTCAGTGATGGCTATGAAATAAGATCGCTGTCATTTACATTGGCTGTTCTATTAGCGACGGCATTGCGTCAACATGGCCGCAAGTTTTCTAACCCTAATAAAATTAACACTAGAAAAGCCCGCGGGAACCGTCAAATTCAAAGTTATTCGTTTCACAGGCTATGCCTGAATTATTCACTAGACCTACTAAAAATAACCGAATTGACATTAAAGTACATTTTAAGCAAACTTCAGCTATTAATGTTTTATTAAGGGGTAAAAATGACACGAGACAAGCTGTACGTTTTATGTCAAACTCTTATCAAATTGAAGGTTATTATTAGTGTCGAATTATGTCAAAATTACCAGCAATAATAAATATTTGCGATATTGCTTTTGCATTTTGGTTTTGTATTACTCTTTGAATAAGAAGACTAAGGAAGGAGCATATCAAAAATCTTGAGGTCCACCATGGGATTCAAATATGGCCGACTTAAATTCCGGTTTTATTTGTGCCGTTCTAATTTTTGTTAATAAATGTAAAAACTATGATGTATGATAGACATAAGGGTGAACTCAATATTTTTTTTATTTTACGTTGTTAATAAATGTTGGTAGTTTGTTAAATTGTTATAAAAACATATTATTATAATAAAAATAGATAAGTTTTAATAATTATTTATTAACACAAACATCCGATACGCTACTGAAGCAGGTAAATTAAATTGACGCAGTGCCTTCTATTAAAAGATCAGCCTCCGGGCGAGATTCATGACGTCACGCTAGTTAGATATAACGGATTAATAAATATGTTGTAGAATACATGGAAAACATAATTATTCCTCTGATTTTTGGTTTGTATTTTAAAAATGATATAGTTTACATGAAATATACATAATATACAGTTAATAACTACAACATATATACCTATTTATAGTAATAAATACTTTGGCAGAAATAAGCTATGAACCATACAAATGCAGCAAATGTTTTACAATGTTTTAAATAATGTATAGGTACATAATGGGTAAAATAATAAATATATTTTAAATTTTTGGGGTTTGAAAATCGATCTAAATTAACAAAAACATTGAATCTACTAATAGTGATGTATGTGTGTATTTGCATTCACAAAATTTATATGTATATTTTGCAAGTATCAATGTTCGAAAAATTATATTTAAAATAATACAATATTGTCTAAAAAAGGCGTCAGCGATGGCTATGAAAATGAAGATCGCTGGCATTTTATATGTTAAATTATTCTAAAATTTTTGATTTTCTTGGGATTTTTTTAGGTTCAGGAAAAACGCTGATTAAGTTTTCATTTGGTTTTTCATTATTTTATTTGGTTTAAAAAAACGTTTCGGCTAACTATAGCCTTCACAGTGTTGTGTCATATGAGAAAAATAGTGTCGAATATAATCCAAGAATTACATATACAATATAATTCACATCATAATGTTTACTGCAATTAATAAACTAATATAAACTTATCAAAAGATGACCACATATTTTTTTTAAAATTATTTCTTAACACTAAAATTATCTACATTGACTATAGTGCAGAGTAAACATTATGTGCGTGGTGTGAATATTTTATATGCAATTTTTGGATTATATTCGACACTATTTTCATATGACACCTTGCGGTAGGGAGATATAATCAGCCGAACCGTTTTTAAACCAAATAAAAATAATGAAAAACGAAATGAAAAATCAATCAGCGTTTTTTCCCGAACCTAAATTCCAAGAAAATCAAAAAATTTTGATATTTAGAATCAAGGTTCAAGAATATCAAATTTTCAGATTGGCAAAATTCTAGTTAATTATTTTATGTGTACAGTTATTTAGGGAATGTCATCGATATTTATTTCCAAGCCAACTAGACGCCGATTTTTTCGATGATACGGTATAATTCTTACGTAAATGTAAATAACATTAGACCAATTAAAACAAAAATATAGTTTCTTAGTATTTTAAGTAACACCTTTGATGTAAAAACTTAATTTTTGTATTATGCAAAATATACCAATTTTTATTGTTATTTTATTCATATTGTATTCAGCCATCACTTAAATATTTGATATTAATTTGGTATTATAAATAGTAATACTATTCATTAAAAAGTACTTTGAACAAATATATGTTATGCTTAACATACATTATATATTATCAAACAAAAACACATTCTTCTTTTAAACTGTATCAGTCTTGTCTTTACAAAAAATCTTTTTAAAATTTGAACACATAATAATAATCTTTTTTCATGATCTCTAATACACATATTCTTTATTTTCCTAGATCATAATACCTACTTACGTGAATCTATCCGAAGCTGAACCAACAACACTTGAGTGGAGATTCCACAATATGAATAAAATAAACATAATTATTCAGTTTTCATTAATACCATCATGGGAGAATATTATTTTAAATTTATTAAAAGATATTTTCAATAAAATTCTCTTGATTTATAACTCATTTTTCTTGCTCTTCCAGGACACTTTAGGCTGCCTAGTATAATAACTATCATAGTAACTTCCTTTCCACCAGGAACACAACAAAGATGAGGCATAGCACCAATAACACACTCCACTTAAGCTTTATTGATGAATTGTTAGAGTCTTAAAAAACACACACAAATGTCACGATAAGTAAAAATGTATGGGCACTTTTAGGTTAAATCACTTGCTTAACGTGTAATTTTTAAAATTTCTATTTTTAGCATAATGAAACCGAGTGACCATATATCTGGTAGTAGTTTATGTCACTTCAACACCAAAATAATTAGTTTTTGCACTACAATAATAAATAATACCAAAAATCAAAGAGTTAAAACCAAAAATCAACCGACAAAATATTGAAACGGAATCTAACCCAATATCTAAGTATGTACAGCTGATGAAGTAAACAAAAGTCCGCCCGTAGGCTGATCTTTTAATAGAAGGCACTGATTGACGTATCTAAATTCTTTGACATCTATTCTTTGACAAGTAGTAAATAAAAGCAAAAATGCAAGAAAAAATATATATTTAGTTAATTTAAGTGAATTTTATAAATGATCGGTTTACTACGTGTATGTATATTATATAGTCACTTACTAGCGAAAAGTTGTTCCATTATTTCACTCGATTTTTGCCGAAGAGATCTCTGCACGCTACACAACCAACTATTTTAGAGTCTTATTTTTCGATAAATCGCGATAGATGTCACTGTTAATTTAAGTTCTTTTTGTTCCATCTAGATTTACTACCTTTATACAACAATCAGTAGTAGAATAAATAATAAATAACATAAAATAAGCTCCGTAAAGACTGACAAATCCACAAAATTTTAAATCAAATTCAAATGTGTCAAATGAATCGCCAAACAGAACTGTAAAGGGTCCCCACCCTAGAGTCCTCTTTCCATCCACCATGCATGAAGACATGGATAGCATTATGCTCCTTCCTTAGTCTTCTTATTCAAAGGTATTACTCTATGTGTGTTTTGTGCTTTTTAAAGTTAAGTAGAGGAAAAATCGAGGAAAAAGTAACTGTACTTACCGAGAATTATATTAACCATCAATAAAGTTTGTATTTCATCTCGTGTACACTGTGTCAATTTTAAAACTTCTTACCCTTAATATCTTTCTTGCAGTTAAAAATATGAAAAATCGGAAAACACGACAATTTTATTTTATAAGGGGGACACTTTAAATTAATATTTTTAACCTTTTTCTTTCAATCCTCTAGGAGGGGTAGATGTCACCCTTACTATCTTAGATGGCAATGGGGCTCAAATGGCACATCGTTTTAAAGGGCGTTTACTTCTCTTTTCAGTGGGATCCTACTCTGTTGCTTTTTGTCCAGAGGTTTTCGAACAATCGCGTTTCAAAGTTGCAGAAACAATTATTAAACATGCCTGCATTGAGATTTTGGTTTTCAAGCTATGATTAGAAGATTAGGTTACACCACTTACGCCCTATCTTATAAGTAGTTCAAAATATTGTCCATTTTCCTGTAAACTATAATAAAGTCTTTGTTCAAACTCCTCCCTAATATTTCGGCAATGTTCACCGGGAATTGACCGGCATTCTGCTGTAATTCGCCTTTTAAGATCATCAATATCAGTAGGTTGTATTTTATAAACAACGGATTTAAGATGTTCCCAAAGAAAGAAGTCTAAGGATGTTAAATCCGGTGGTCTTTGAGGCCATTCAATTGGTCCCCTTCTGCAAATCCATGTAACTGGAAATCTCTCGTTTAACCACTGTCGGACCAGAAGAAAATAATGAGATGGAGCCACCGTCTTGCTGGAATGTTAACAAATCCTCCTGTAAGACTTGATTACGCTCTGCATCAATTTGAGTTTCTAGCTCTTAGGTGATAAGAGGATCAATAATTTCTTGAAGCATATAAGAGAGAGATCACCTGTCAAATTTCCTTCAATAAATTATGGACCAATAATTGCATTTCCAAGAATACCAGCCCAAATATTAAGTTTTTGAGTATAGTGTTTATGCCCTTCTCAACAAATATGCGGATTTTCGTCACTCCCATATCGACAATTTTGTTTGTTAACATTTCCATTTCGAAAATATAAACATTCATAAGAAAAACAGATATTTGGCAGAATGTTAGGGTTGGCGTTGACTTGATGACTCATGATTTCAGGAATCTTTATTCTTCTATTAAAATGAACATCATAGAGTTCTTGAAGTATCTGCGTTTTATATGGATGGAATTTATGCATTTTCAGTGTTTTTTTTTTACAGTCTGGTGTGATATTCCTGTCTGTTGTGCTACTGTCCGCAAGGAGCTGGTGTGGCACTCTTCAGCTTAAAAATAATCCCAAAACCTCAATTTGTGCCTTCATTCATCACTCGTAGGTTATTTATCTTTCTATTACTCACCAAACCAATTTCGGAGAACTTGCCACCAAATCCAGCATATCTGTGACTTACCTCACGATTTTAATTTATTTCATTAAAGAAAGCCAATGTTACCGTCCCTGCGTGCGCATTTATAAATGAAAATTTCCAGACTTTATGCACTTTATGCACTTAATAAAAGTTATCACTGAACAGTCCAACATGCAAAAACGAATTAACAATAGCAATATTACTGTTATTACATCTTTTAAATTTGCTGATCGCTGTTTTTTGTTAAGACAGCAACGTATTTTTTAGAATTTGTAGATAGAATAGCAAGGAGTTTTGTAGAATTTCAGTGATAAAACATCGAATAAAAAGCAAAATTAACTAGGTAGAGTTACTCGTAATTTTTATAGATTTAAATTTTTTGATAAATTTTTTGAGTTTACTTTGCCAATCTCGAAACAAAGTTTCAAACGGTACCACCATGGCCGTAGCGAAGGGGCGACAGGGAGAGCCATGCTGGAAATTGCCACTCATTCGAATTTGAGAAAAGTAACGTTAATGTGTATGACGTTTTCTGTTTATTAGTATTTCGACCCCCTAGAAAAATGTAATGGCTACGTTCATGTTGCCACCTAATCTTCTAATCATTTGTACTACAAAGGAGACCCATTTTTATGTAAACACTAGCCAAACCAAATAAACCAAAATCTCAAACGCGATTATTCGGAAACCTTTGGACAAAAAGCTAACAAATGGATATCACTAAAAAGAGAATTAAACGCCCTTTAAAACGATGTATCACTTGATCCCTCCCCATTCCTATTTAAAATTGTAAAGGTTAAAAAAGGACTCCTAGGGGGGCTGAAAGTAAATATTCATTTAAAAGTGACTCGTTACAAGTAAAATTGACCGTGTCTTTCTGATTTTCCATATTTTTTAACTGCAGGAAAGATATTAAGGTGGGAAGTTTTAAAATTGACACAGTGTATGTACTAAAAACTGGAGTACCTGTAAAATAAAAGACATACTCTAGATAAATAATAATAGTGTGTTGTACTGTAGGAAGATAAGATCAAAGGTATTGGTTTAAAAAATGAATAACTGGAATTAATAATTGACCAATGTGAGTTTATTTTTAAATATAATATATAAATACCATCAATTTAGAGAATAAAAGTGACTTAGTTTACAATCTCAAATCAGCTTTTTTGTTAAAACATTTTTTTTACAAAGGGTCGACTAGTTTCCAAAGATCGCTGCATGTCATCCTCAGGTCCTAAGCCAAATAATGTTTGAAATCTTTACCGTAACTTTTATTGTAATATATAGATTTGTAATATACTTATAATAATTTAATATATATGTTTATCTATCTATGTTACCTATCGTTTGCAATAAAAAAAATTATTGTACAATTCCTCGTCTTCAGTTGCAGACAGAGGCGGCGATCCGTACCGATGGGGCACACTGACTCGCATCGAACGACAAGTCGGTGACCTTCTCAAGAACTACTTCGATGGTCGCGGAATGACCGTCGCCTCGTCTTTGTCTTTTCTCTCTCTCCTTCTTTGTTTAACTGTTGCAGAGCCTACTTTAATGGTCCGGTAATGGCGAAAGTGACATTGCGCGCTAGGGGAGATGCAAAATGTCCAAACTAGTCTAAACGACTCTAAACAAACATGTTTAATTCAGTTTTATATTAAACCTATTCTCACACCTATTTTGTGGTGATTATCATAATTTTCCTAATATTATAATTGTAGTCTTTATAGCAAAACACGATAATTTGTACTTAAATTGTTCATTAAATGCTGCTATAATTAATAAAAACATTATAGTTTCGTAGGAGATGTTACTGATGGATGGCTGGCGCTTCATTAATTTTTCAAACAATACTACATAGATTATATTAGATATTTTTAAGATGACTAAATGCCTATTCGACAGCGATTTTTTCAGATCTAATGTGGTCCTCTTCCGATCTCTAGGATTGCATTCTCCCCCAATCCTATCGTTTCAACAATATTATACATCATAATATAAATACTAGGTAACATAATCTGGTAATAATGGTTATAATTTAAAGTTTGATCTTATGTAATGTCAGTAATAGACGAGAAAACGGGCAAACAACATCGAATATTGGTATACAGGGTGTCCCAGGCTGAGCGTGCATTAAAAGTTTCTAGAGAACCACAATATCTAGATCGGAGATTTTTTGCACATCATTGTTTTACAACGAAATCTATCGACTAAAAATATTTACAATTTAGAAGCACTTCTGGAAATACTGGAAGATGACAGTAACTTTCTTATTTTAAATAATACATACTTAAATTCTCTGTAAAATTCTATGAATATTGATATAAACACTCTAGACCTAACATTAATCGTTTTGGATAAAAAAATATTTAAAATTTTCGAACAAAAAAAAACTACCTGTCAAAAAAATTTGTATAGCCTAAAAGTCAAATTTAGTGATTACCACAGCCACTGTGACATAAAGACAAGACATGTGGCTCTCTATTTCAAAAATTAAATTGTTCAAATGTCATATAATAATGGCGGTAGCTGTCATGGAATTGAGCGATTAAAAAATTATCATAAACCATTATTTTCAAATGGAAACCCATTTTTTTATTTCACTAGTGAAAAGATATTTCAATTCGTTACTTTTTAACTGTACATGTTCCTATACCTAAAATAAATCGTTTTTAACTAATTTAAGATTTACTTTGAAAACGTATATTTTTTTCATTTTATCTAGCTTCCTTTGACATTAAGTGTCACACAGTCAGACAATTTATTTCCATCTGTCTGAAAACATATTATGTATTTGAATTTCCTATATTATAAGACTGCCTGCCTTAAGAGTTTGAAAAGTGTATTTATAAAAACATATCTCGTATTTTTGCCCTTTCGGGATATCTAATAGTTGATATTATTAATAATATATCGTAAAAACAAAGTTGACTTGTAAATGATGATCGATAACATACTGCTTTTTGAACAAAGTGTCATAATATGACATGGTCTATGGCCAGATCTATTGTTTTATATCGATTGACGTCTAAAGTCATATTGTTCGCCCGTTTCTCCAAAAACAGAAAGCTATTCAAATATCCGTAACAGAGGATCAATCAAATGGATTTCATTATTCAAGCCCAAACATTTATAAAATTGATTATTTGGGATAGATCATTAGTTATATTATCTATACTAATATATAAAATCCTTAAGTGACTGACATACTGATTAATCACGATCCTGCTCAAACCACTCAACGTAAGAAGCTCAATTTTGGCATATAGGTTGATACTAGGATGTAGAGGTTCGATAAGAAGGGATTTTCGAAATTCCAGTTCCAAGAGGTGAAATATTTTTATTTAAAAAACGGTCAAGTTTCGAAAAAACGCTTAAACACGTATATTTTATTTTTGTTTTTTACATATTTTTAGATTTTTAAAATGTATACAGGGTGTTTCGAAAAAATCTGATTGATTAATCACGATCCTGCTTAAAAGCGCTTGACATAAAAAACTGATTTTGGAAAACAGATTGACTTTTAGGGTGTAGAGGTTCGACAAGAAAAGGATTTTCAAACTCGAATTCTAAGGGGTGAAACTATCCCTCAAATATTAAAATATTTTTTTATTTAAAAACCAGTGAGTTTTTCGGAAAAACTCTTAAACACGTATATTTTATTTTGTTGTTTTACATATTTTAAGATTTTTTATAAATTTATACAGGGTGCTTCATAAAATATGACCATTGAGTAATGACGATTATGCTTAAACTGCTTGGCGTTTAAAGCTGATTTTTGGCAAACGGATTGACTGTGGGGTGTAGAGGTTCGATAAGGAGGGGTTTCTCGAATCTCAAATTTCAATAGAGTGATAACGACCCTCAAATATTACAATATTTGTTATTTAAAAAACTGTTAGTCTTTCGGGAAAACCTTGGACAAGCATACTTTATTTGGTTTTACATATTTTGAAATTTTTTAAAAAATCATACAGGGTGTTCCAAAAAGTTGGGTAATTTCTTAACCACGAAGAATCGTAGCAGAAGCCTAAACTGCTTGCCGTAAAAAGCTTATTTTTGGCAAACGGATTTTTCGAAAGTCAAATTCCAACAAGATGAATGTTTGTATGTTAATGGAAATTCTTGCTTTGCTTTATCATCACCATTACAAATGATTAATTCGACGCGAACGAAGTCGCTGGTACACGCTCGTATGATATAAAATACATTTGATATGATATGCTATTCTGTTTATTTTTTGTTGATATTATATTTTATATCATGTCATCTAACTTGTATGTTTACGGAGCGACGTCTCAGCAACAAGACACCGGTTCCACCTAAGGTAAGCGACGTTAGACGATGTGAGTGAATGGACGGGTGAACGTCTATCATGCTGTTGTTCCATGGCAAGAGTGTAAAATCTATTCAAACCAAACTACTCATTCAAGGCCGGATGAGATCGGTTATTTCGTATGTAAGAGTCGGTCTAGATACTCGCCAAGTTGGTAGGTAACCGACAATAACGTAGCCGATGGCCGCGGTTTCCACGATTTTTTTTTTGTTATAAAGCCCCACTGTTATAGATGCTGTTGCAACTCAAATAACATTGATGTTCACTAGTTCTTACTAGTTAGTTACTAATTAGTTACTACTTAGTTTGGAAGACATCATCCGGTAACCTGGAACGGTCTCAGACGCTCGATGAAAGTTCTCAGAACTTATGACCGAGAAAAGTCAAAGATTTTCCTTGATTTAAGTAAGAACAATCTTCAGATTGTCACGGGGTTTTTAACAGGACACTGCCTCCACAATACCTTATATAGCGAATGCAGATTCTGTGGTGAAAATGGGAAAACGCCAGAACATCTCATCACTGCCATAAACTTTTGCGTGGCTGATGTGGGAGATGGACTCTGTCGAGCCGCCTCAGATACTGGCTTTTGTCAAAGCTCTGAGACTGTATGATGAGTTATAACTCGTTATAACTCAAGTAAGTGGGACATAAAATTGATATGTAAGGTCGCGGTGATTTACTCCCCTCCCAGACATTACACATTCTACTAGTTAGTTCCTGAATTACTCACTGGAAGAGGGTACTGGATAAAGTCCTAAAAAACGTCTACAAGAGAACGGTCTTTGAATAAGAAGACTAAGGAAGGAGCATAATGCTATCCATGTATTCATGCATGGTGGGAGGAAAAAGCTCTCTAGGGTGGGGATCCTTGACAGTTCTGTTTGACGATTCATTTGACACATTTGAATTTGATTTGAAATTTTGTGGATTTGCCAGTCTTTACGGAGCTTATTTTATGTTATTTATTATTTATTCTACTACTGATAGTTGTATAGAGGTAGTAAATCTAGATGGAAATTGTGGCAGAACGTAAATTAACAGTGACACTATCGCGATTTATTGAAAAATACTCTAAAATAGTTGGTTGTGTAGCGTGCGGTAGATCTCGGCAAAAGAATTGGTGAAATAATGGAACAACTTTTCTTTAGTAAGTGACATATAATACACATACGTGTAGTAAACCGATCATAATGAAATTCACTTAAATTAACTTATAATATATTTTTTCTTGCATGTTTGCTTTTATTTACTACTTGTCAAAGATTAGATGTCAAAGAATTTAGATACGTCAATTTGACTTACCTGCTTCAGTAGCGTATCAGATGTTTATGGTTATAAGTAATTATAACTTATCTATTTTTATTAGAATTTTATATTTTTATAACAATTTTAATAACTACCAACATTTATTCACAACGTAAAATAAAAATAAAATTATTGAGTCTACCCCACGTCTATCCTACATCATAGTTTTACTTTTTTTAAATAAAATTGGAACGGCACTGATAAACCGGAATTTAAGTCGGCCATATTTGAGGCCCATCGCGGTGTACCTAAGATTTTTGATATGCTCCTTCCTTAGTCATCTTATTCAAAGAGAACGATCCTCATAATGACGTAGCAAAGAATTTAAATTTATTTTATTTTATTTTTGTTGTTTGTATAATATATATTTCAATATTTCTATTTAATTGTCTTTTTTTGGTAGTATGCCTGTTGGACAATAAATGCATTATTTATTTACTTGACATTCTATTACTGTCTATAAAAATCGTGGAACTATGGCAATTATAGTGTCAAATTTGAAATAAATCTGCGTGAACACAAGAAACTGCAAAATTTTGTGTAAATGAGCAAATAGTATGTTTATATTTTCCTTTATATAACCATATCAAATGTATCTATTTAATCTATATAATATACAACTCTATACTAAGCCCGGTTTAAGGCGTCCTTCCTGCCCCACCCTCCCCCAGGCCAGTCCGTCGTCTACGCGACATAAAACTGGCTCGCGACGCGGTGGCGGCCACCTGGAAAAAATACCGGAATAAAAATTACATAACATGCAGAACACATGGCCGCCGGCTAGTGGCCTTATTTTCGTAGAGGAACCCGGGGCAAAAGAGGACAAACTGCTTTTTATACATTTTAAATAGCCAACTCTTATTTAATTCAGTTTTCTCCCATAAGAGTGTTTTAAATAATAATATTCTCCTTAAATTTATACATGGTGGTAAAATTAGCAGATTAATAGAACTTTTTACTTAAGTACTACTGTTTGACCAGCGGATCTGAAGCTACGGAAGGAATGCGAGAAAAAAAAATCGATATTGCCACGTTTATCTATAAAATTGCAAAATTGCCAGACATGAACTATAAATTTAATATATTTTTATTATATATAATGTGTTTAGCATATATTTCTGACGTATATTGACCTGAATTTTAACGTAGTTTATATTGTTCGATATGTTTTATTTAATAACTTTTTCTTTCATTCTGTATAATCTGCTTATTATGAAAGTTGAAGATTTTTCAACATCATTGGCAAACCGGCATCGCCGCGCATGGCCGCCTATTCATCGAACATGATTGGTGAGAGTAGGTCACAGGATTTGTTACCACGCGGTTGCCATGGCTTTTACGCCTTTCCTATTCGTTTGCTTTATTCCTAACTTCACGGTCTCTTCTGAAAAGAGTAGGAATATTGAATACTATTGAAATATCCAGTGGCGGTGTCATTTTTTTGATCATTATTACTTTATTTCATTATTTTATACCGGTTATCCTAAACTTTATTCCTATATTTTTCGTATATTTGATAGTTAGTATGTTGTGTTTTATTGTTTTGTTATCTTGTTATAATGTTTTTCGTTCGTAGTTTTTAATTATTAATATCAAGTTTGATCGTATATTTTGTTTTAAAATGAATACATTTATTAAGGGTAAGACACTACATTGTCAGACAAAAGAAATAATAGCTAATTTATATAAGTAAGTTAATAATAACGTGGATGAAATCTCATTTGGTTTATTTCCTTGTGTTCATAATAGGGTTTGCGATGAAGAAGCTACAGAGAGTTCGCTTAAGTTGCCGCTTAAACGTAAACTTGAGCGGATATTGCTTCAAACTCGTCCCCACAATTAGAAAGCTTTTGCAAAAATTGCAGGAAGAATCGAATTTTCCTTTTGCAGGGAAACGCTTAGGGGGTTATTAAAATCAAATGAATTTTTTTGGCGTAAATGTCAAAATAACTGATAGAGCAGATATCTCTCTCTTGCAGAGAGAGATATAAATATATACGCGAAATTCGAGAATATAGCCAAGTATTATCTATTTGGATGAAACATATGGGTAGACAATGACCTAACCTTTAAAAACTGCTGGCGGAGCGATACCATATCTGGTGTAATAGACAATATTGGATCTATTGGTGAGTAAAATTATGTTTTGTTTGCGCTTCCAAAGTTAACTATTTTCAAGATTTTTTTGCTGGAAATAGTTATATCTAAAATTATGTATTATAGAAAAAAATATAGTTAGTACAGATATATAAATAAATATACCTCAAGACTCAGTCTTGATCATCTGCTGATGCTTGAACGGATTGTGAAACATGCGTCCAGTGTAAAATTAAAAAGTGTTTGGTGTATTGTATTGGATTTAGTGTGATGATTCAAAATATTTAAGGGAGCTTTAATAAAAGCTTTAGTGTTTATCTGCTAACTCAACAATGACGATTCAAACAGCATAAAGTTTTTTGAAAAAATATTAATCTGAGTATTATATTTATGATACACATTATTTTCATATAACACCGTACGCCCATGCCTATTTTATGAATGAAATTGGGCGTGTTTTGTTTACAACTGCATTCCCCTGCCGATACCCCGTAGCTACAGATCCGTTGGTCACACTTTAGGAACATAATTGAAGATGCTGCTTAGGTAAAGTGCTCAAACTACCAGTGGTTAGGTTCTCAAGAAGGGCAGAAGTGCAGGTGAAACCCAATGCTTCTTCGGCAGAAGAAAACTAATTTAAGCATTTAAGTGAAAATCTGAAATAGAAAACTATAGAGATAAAAACATTCATTCTCTAAATATCTCAGAAACTTCAATAGTCAGTTAGACGAGAAACCCTTTAAAAATTTATCAGTTATAGAATGAGTTACAATATTTTCACAAAATACCTTACGATAAAAAAGAGCCGTCATAGTTGGCATCTTAATAAAAATTCTTTTTATTTGTAAAATTATATGAGAAAGATAACTGATCATTATTGCCAAGCAATATTTACAGTTTCTTGTTATAAGTGTTACAACTACACAGGGTGTTTCAGAAAACATATGCCATCTCTCGTTCGGAGATTCCTCGCGTAAAAATAAGATTTATTTTTCACGTCAACATAGGTCCGATTCTGCTTTGTTTCGTAACTACAGGGTGTTAAAGTAAAATAATTTTCTTCCAAGTACTTTTAGCATTTCGAATTAAATTTTGAGTGTAAATGTTACTATATATACAACATATTTTAAAGCTCAAAATGTGTCGACATATTCACCAGGGACGTGCATATGGGTTATCACTAGAATATTTTTCTAAAAAAAAACATGTATGCCACTGACTTTTTTTCCTTGTTAGCGAAATAGTGTAAGCAGTTTAATGCCGATTAAAAGTTGTCTCTTGACATTTTGTCGATATTGGCCTCCTTGATGAGATAAATGCAATTTTATTAATTTGCCTTGATCCAAGTCCAACAGCAACCTTTAAAAAAAATGATATTATTAACTTGCGAAAGTTTTAAATAAGTACTTACTCCTTGATTCCTCATCACAAAATATGATAAAAGTTCCTATAAACATGGGTATGGAAATGCATATTAGAGTTACAGGATGTTAAAACTTTTTAAAAATAGTTATTTTGTAATTATATTAAATACTATTATTTTTTTATTTAAAATTGCTGTGGGTTAGAGTAATAGTAATAATAACTAATATTAATAATCTTTTATAATAAATTAGGTATAGATATAGAATAAATAATATATTTATAATAAATTAGGTATATAATTTATTAATTTTATTTTTATTTTTATTTTATTAATTAGGATTAATAAAATTGCGTTTATCTCATCAAGGAGGCCGAATTCGACAAAATATTAGGAGATTAGAGCCTTTTAATTGGCACTAAACAGCCTACACAATTCTGATATCAAAAGAAAGAAGTCAGTGGCGCACATGTTTTTTTTTTGAAAAATATTCCGGTGATAACCCATATGCACGTCCCTGATGAATTTATCGACACTTTTTAGCATTAAAATATGTAGGGTAGCACTTATAGTAACTTTTACCCTCAAAATTTCTTTCGAATCATTAAAAATACTTATATTAAGACTTAAAATATTAAGACTTAACACCCTGTAGCTACGAAACAAAGCAGAATCGGACATGTGTTGATATGAAAAAAAAAATTATTTTTACGTGAGGAATCACCCCACGTGAGATGGCACATGTTTTTAAGACACCCTGTATATTAAATAAATTAATAAAAATATTAATTTTTCCGAAAGTGTATACAGAGTGGCCCATTAGAGCGAGGAAGTACAATAGCGTCGTCATTGTCGAAGATTTTTGTCGAAAGTTTTATACATATTTTGCACCAATCCAAATTTCCAAATATCTCGAGAACCATTACTCGTAGCGACTTTTTCCAAGAGATTTTTTTACGTAAAAAATGTAGTAAATGTATATTTTTTTACTTAGTAGTTTTATACAGGAACGGACTAAAAGGTATTAATTACTCATCAAACCAGTTAAAAAATATGTGGGTCGCCCTCACCCTCTACAAGTAGTCATATTGACATCAAAATCTAATTTACCATGTCAAAAAACTCCCAGGCACCAATTTTGATCCAAATATTGACGTTACTTCAGAAATTATTTGGAAAAAATCGAAATAAAAATGAAACTTCAACACCCTGTATCTCTGAAACTAATCATTTTAGAACATACATTTATACGAATTTTTTTACTTATTTTTATTTGCAGAATATGCTGCCGAAGTTTCCGGAATACAGTTTGGACTACCCTGTGTATTTATAATTAATTTAGTTTCCTAAAATATTTTGATTAAACGAAAATATTTAAAAGTGAGCCCAACGCTGTGCCCTATGAACTATACAATTTCAACTACGTAAAGCTTATGCACAGACTATGAGTTAGTTAGTTATCCTTCTATGCCAGAAATGACGTTATTATTTGACCGTATAAACTAGCGATGGGAACTATCGAATGATTTAGACTATCGAATGGTTAATGAATGAATGATTTCAACTATCGAATGGTTTTATTCGAATAAAATCATTCATTCATTTGTATACTAAAGCATATGTGACAACCTCGCCGTGCGACTAAATGGTTATCGTTGAGCCACGACTATCGAATGCTTTTGATAAATGAAATTTAGTATTCGTTTGATTTTTGTATGC
>NW_022145641.1:0-5985 GCF_002938485.1 Sitophilus oryzae | reverse complement strand
TAACAACAAATTTTTACTTTTAACTGAAAAAATGTCTTTCTTGCTGAGGTTCGCAGCCATCTTCTTTTTCAAGCGTCGCAAGCGAAATCGACCCTTGTCGACCGACTACGGTAGCGCCCTCTCTTCGAAACCTCTTGAATCCCGAGGCGATTCATATTACAGAAATCATAAAATCCGAACATACCGGCCACCTTAAAAGTTTCGAACTTTTAATCGACTGGCATTAAACAAACTTTAGCAATAGACCGCTTAACTATGCGACCGTTCGGCACTTTCACAGAAACGACGCGCACAAGTCCATCGGATCCTGGATGAATGTCGACTATTCGGCCTCTCGTCCATTGTAAAGGTGGTGATGACTCTTCCTTCAGGATGACCAAACGCCCAATATTTAGATTATTTTGTTGACTGGTCTTCCATTTGGATCTGGTTTGTAATGTAGACAAATACTCTCGTGACCATCTTTGCCAAAAGTGTTGATGAATTTGTTTCAACCTTTGGTAATGATTCAAACGTGAAACATTTGCTTCAATGATGTTGGTTTCAGGTATGGCCAATAAAGAGTCTCCAATAAGAAAGTGACTTGGGGTAAGCAAGGAGAAATCTAGGGGATCATTGGATATTTGGGTAAGGGGTCTAGAATTCAGACATGCTTCAACTTCAACCAATAATGTGTACATATCTTCAAAAGTTAAATATGCTTGAGATAATATGCGTTTTATATGATACTTGGCTGATTTGATCGCGGCCTCCCAAATACCTCCCATATGCGGCGAATTTGACGGAATGAAATGCCATGAAATTTTATCCTGTCCCAAGAAATTCAAAATTTCTTCATTAACTGACTTATCAGAAAGGAAACTATATAATTGTTGCAACTCTCTAGCTGCACCTCGAAAATTTGTTCCATTGTCTGAATAGATGTCAGAAGGTTTACCTCTTCGTGATATAAACCGTTTTAAAGAATTTATAAAAGCATCAGTTGAGAGATCACGCACTAGTTCAATATGAACTGCCTTTGTTGATAGGCAAATAAATAAACATATATAAGCTTTTACATTTTTTGCTTTTCTAGAAGTACTATTTTTAATATATAAAGGACCTGCGTAATCTACACCGCACTTATAAAATGGTCTTAATGTTGAAAAACGATCGGAAGGTAAATCTCCCATTATTTGAGTTACAGACTTTGGTTTAGCTCTAAAGCATTTAATACATTTCCGCAAGATGCGCTTGACGGCAACTTTCCCTGATAATGGCCAATATTCTAAACGAATTGTAGCTAGAAGTGCTTGAGTACCCATATGTAAATATCGTAAATGAGTGTGTAATATTAACAGTTCTGTGAAGGTGTGCTTTGTAGGTAATATTGTCGGATGCTTCTGATTATAACTTAAATGCGAATGTTTTAATCTTCCGCCGACTCTAATAATACCATCTTCATCTAAAAATGGATTCAAATTCAACAGCTTGCTAGAATTGGACAGTTTAATTTTAGAAGTAAGATTTTTTATATCGTCAGCAAACTCTTGAAATTGTACAATCTTAATTAGAATAGTCATAGCTTTGTTTAACTCATTTACTCTAAGAGGACCTGAAATTTTATTATCTTTACATAAAGCGTTGTTTTTAAAACGTAAAACATATGCAATTACGCGTTTAAGCTTTGTTAGGGAAGAAAATTTAGTAAAGATATTAGATATCTCAGCAGTATTTGAAACTAAAGCTACAGTTCTTTTCATTTCTGGTACATTACTATCTCTGTAGTCAGGAGTTCTGCTTGAGAACGGCTTGGCATTATCATTTAAAAAATTAGGACCGCACCACCATAATTTTTTATCTTTTAAAATGTTTGGATTTGTGCCTCGCGAAATAATATCAGCAGGATTTAATTCTGACTTTACATGATACCATTTATCTTTTGACGTTAATTCGGTAATTTCCGCAATTCGATTGGCGACGAATGTTTTTAAATAACATGGTTCTGTCGATATCCATGATAATACAATGCTGGAATCAGTAAAAAGAAATGTTTTTTCTATGTTTACCGTTAAAGATCTAAGAACTCGTTTTGTTAACTTAGCCAGAAGTAAAGCTCCACACAATTCCAATTTAGGTAAAGTTATTCGTTTGAGTGGTGCTACTTTTGATTTTGCACACAATAATCTCACTGTACATTCTCCGAAATTAGTTAATGATCGTAGGTAGATACAACAGCCATATGCACTCTCGGAGGCGTCACAAAAACCGTGAAGTTCAACATAATTTGAAGAATTACATAATACATGTCTAGGCACTGAAATATCATTTAATGAATTTAATTGTTTACTAAAATCTTGCCAGATTTCAGCTATGTCTGATGGAATTGGATCGTCCCAATTTATCTCACATTGCCACAAATTTTGCATAATAATCTTAGCTTTTATAGTAGCTGGGCCAATCAATCCCAGAGGATCATATATTTGTGATATTAATGATAAAATTTGCCTTTTAGTAATATTTGTTTTATTATAGTTCACGTTTACTGAGTATCGTAGTATATCTGTTTTTGAATCCCAAATTAAACCTAGTAACTTAAAATCTGTTTTATCTGAAAATAAATGAGTAGAATTAGAATTTATATCTTCAACAAAGGCTCGTGAATTTGATGACCATTTTCGTAATTCAAATCCACCGGACTTTAAAATCTCATATATCTCGTTTTTTAATTTAAGTGCATCCTTTACCGTATTAGTACCGGTTAGTAAGTCATCTACGTAAAAATCTTTAAGTATCTTATTGCAAGCTTCAGGATATCTATGTTGATTTTGATATGCTAATTCATGGAGACATCGAATGGCTAAAAATGATGCTGGAGCTGTACCGTAAGTTAAAGTATTTAACGTATAAGATTGAACAGGTTCATTATCATTTTCACGCCAAAGAATTCTTTGTAGATTCCTATGCTCAGGATGTACTAAAACCATGCGATACATTTTCGCGATGTCACCAGTAAATACTATAGGATACGTTCTAAACCGAATTACTATATCAAATAAATCATCCTGTATAGTTGGGCCTACATGCAAACAATTATTCAATGATATTCCTGTATTTGTAATCGCACTACCATCGAAAACTACTCTTAATTTTGTGGTACTGCTGTCTTCCTTTCTAACAGCATGATGAGGTAAATAAAAACAATGATCAATATTATCTGAATCTGTGTTTACTAGTGTCATATGCTCCATATCTAAATATTCTTTTAAAAATTCATTATAAAGTGTTTTATATGTTTGATCCTTTTCAAATTTCAATTCGATTTGATTTAATCTTTTTAAAGCGATGGCCTTAGAATCCCCAAGTTTATTAACTGAATCATTATGTGGTAGCTTGACAATAAATCTACCATCTTCGTTACGTGTGGTAGTTTCTTTAAAGTATGATTCACAATATTGTTCTTCAAGGGAAAAATGTTTTTTAAATGGTACTTCTTCTATTTCCCAGAATCGTGTCAATTGTTTATTTAAAGATAAATTACATATTTGTTTATTTACTTGTTTATTGTGAATGATACCTGACAATATCCAACCTAACTTAGTTTTTCTTAATGTAGGCTGTTTTGTACCTAAACTTATTGATTCGCCCATTATTAAGTCATAAAATATTGAAGCGCCTATAAGAATATCTATATTATTTGGAATATTAAATTTTGGATCAGCCAGTTGTATATTATCTGGAATTTTAATATGACTTATATCAAATTTTATTTGAGGTATCTCTTCAGTAATCTGAGAAATTATGAAAAAACTTAAATTAGTTGTAAATGAACCGTACATTGACTTTATTGTAGAATTTACTGCTTTTGAAATATTAGTATTATTTTTACCAATACAAGATATTGAAATGTTAGTATGATTTTGATCTAACTGTAATTTTTCTGCTAATGACTTTGTAATAAAATTACTTTGGCTACCTGAGTCTAAAAGAGCACGACAGGTATGCAAATTTCCAAATTTATCTTTTATATATATAACAGCTGTCGATAACATGACATAATTTGATAAAGAATGAGCAGCAGTAGAAGATAAATTTAATGAAGATTGATTCTCACTATTATCTTTTTCATTTTCAGAAACTTCAGTTGGTATTTTATTATTACATGCGCAATGAGAACAGGAAGTTACATTTGTTTTGTTACTCGAATAGTCATGTAATAACGTATGATGTTTTAGGTTACATTTAAAACATGTTCTAAGAGATTGACACTGATCTGTAGCGTGATTTGGTTTTAAACAGTTTGCACATAATTTTAATTTTTTAATTTCTTTATGTTTATTCTCTAAATTAAGTTTAAAAAATGATTGACATCTATAAATAGGATGAGGTTGATTACAATAATAGCATGAAAAACTGGAGTTTTGAGTTGTGGCAAAAGAATGACTCTTATTATCATGGCCTTTTCTGTATGAAATAGATATATCTGATTTTGTTTTGTTTACATTTATTGTTTCTAATATCATACATCTTTGCTTTAGAAAATCCGTTAAGTTGACCATAGTAGGCAAATTGTTACTCTTTAATGAACATTCCCACTCTTTTCTTGTGTTATAATCGAGTTTAGATGTTAATAAATAAATTAAGAGTGTATCCCATTGATCTGTGGGTTGTCCTAGTGAATGTAAGGCTCTAATATTTTTCAAAAACGTGTCTAATAAATTTCTTAAATCTTTACAAGATTCTTTCTGAACTGGAGATATTTCAAATAAAGTTTTAATGTAATTATGAATTATTAATCTTTGATTTTCATAACGTTCTTGTAACAATTTCCAAGCTATTGAATAATTGCTACTAGTTACCTCTAAAGAACTTATAATCTGAGCTGCGTCTTCTCGAAGACAAGATTTCAGATAATGAAATTTTTGAATCGCATCTAATGATACATTATTATCTATTAAGGAATTAAAAGTATCCTTAAAATTAATCCAATTCTCATAACCTCCGCTAAAAATAGGAAAATTTATAGGATGTAGCTTTATGTTACTTACTGGATTTTGAGGTGTATGTAATATTTGTGAATTAATATTAGCATCAACGCATGCATTTTTACCTGTAGAAATAGCTTTGTAAAATACATTTTCTATTTCTTCTCTAACTTCTGTTTCTTCTTCATCTAATAGCTCTAATTCGGACTGAACTTGATCGAACTCTACAAACGCGGACTCTACTTTTTCCAACCTAGTTTTTACTTCTAGAACATCCTGCATGTTAGACATAAAACTTTGAAACCGAGTGGCTATGCCTCTCAACTGACCTCGCCTAGTTCTTAACCTTCTGAGATCTATTGCTTCAGCCATTTCAAATCTTACCTATTGCAATATAAATTATAATATTTAACACAATTCTATAGCTTCTTCTGTTGCAGTATATTCTTTTTACTAAATTTATAGCAATGTTATCTTATTATCAATTTGTTTTTTCAATTACACTCACAATAAATCGTTAAGTTACTAAATATTATTTCTGTGGTACCTTAAACTTAAAAAATACCCTTAAATTAAATTATACAATATGATTCTTTTGTTAAATATGTAATGAAGCCGTTGATAAAATATCTCGTAGTAGTGAGACCCTTAAGAGAATATCCCGTAGTAGTGGGACTCTTAATAAAATCTCCCGTATTAAAACTCTTAAGAAAATAACCTTGATCAATTATTTATGACAAATCTACGTATACCGATCTGTATAACTATATAACTTTATCGTCTTTAGTCTTTATTAACTTGAAAAACTACTGAATTTACTATGAATATATTATAAACATTATTAGTCGAGCACAGCATGCATGAATAGGAAAATAAGGAAATAGATAGGGACAGACTCACTTCTTGCGTTTTGTTGCTAGCCGGCCACCATGGATGTTCTTCCAGTTCGTGACAAAAGGCTCGTTTCTAGCCCGGCAATATCCAGTTTTTAAAATGATCAAAATGGCACTTATCCGGCTCG
>NW_022145640.1:0-5396 GCF_002938485.1 Sitophilus oryzae | reverse complement strand
GGATTTTTTCCAAATTCGTGGCCAAAATGATTTTTGTAGCATAACCTTACTATTTCTTTTCGAAGCTAGTATTTACATTAAAAGTGAGTCATATTTACTAAGAAAATGTTTATTATACACTTTGATGCTATACAGGGTGGTAAAAAATTGGAAAGTTCGAAACAGAGGTAATATTAATTATTAGAAGAAAATACTTAGTAATTTTCATCTTTAAACATGTATTTCTTGCAAATTGTTCTTATGTTTTTCATTTTCATTACATATGAATTTTAAGGGAGTGATATAACCCCTAAAATATGTTTTATTTCAAAAATGGTTAATTTTGCAGAAAAATGGTTGAATGCGTATTTTCTATCGCTTTTCACCAAAATCAATAGTTTTTTTTAAATAAAAAATATTTAAGGGGTTGTTCATCCCTTAAAATTTGGGTTTCGAAAAATTCCTACTTATTGAACCTCTGCACCTAACAATCTATACGTAAGCCATAATTCAGCTTTTTACTCCCATTGTTTTCAGCTTGATGAAAAGGAGGTTGTATTCACCCCCTATGGGACAATCGTTGTGGAAAAAAATATCTTCGTATGTAAAAAACAAAAATAAAAATACGTGTTCAAGCATTTTGGTCTCGAAACCAGTGGTTTCTTAAATAAAAAATATTTCAATATTGAAAGGGTGGTTACAACCCCTTTAAATTCAAGTTTTATAAAATTCTTTCTTATTGCTGGCCTACTTTGTATAAGAAACCTTTGTGCAAAATTTCGAGTCTCGAGTCCCAGAGGTTTAAGCTGTGCATTGATATGTACCTATATCCGTCACTTACAGTCACTTTCACAGACTTTTTTTTAAGTGTCCATTAACTAAAGGACAATTAAATTTAAAGGTGCCATTTATTTGACGTGACGTACTTAAAACACCCTTAACCTAACGGTCCCTTAAAAAAATGTTGATGCAAGTGGCTGTCTTGTGTGGCAGTTTATTATATGTGGCAGTTTATTCTATTATATAAGTAGATTTCACATTACGTTTAGAGCCAAAAATCTGTTATTTTGAACAGATTAGCAAAAACTAGCAGTCAGTTTTAACATAGTTAATAAGATTAAGCATTGATAAATAAGACAGTGAAAAGCATTGAGCTTAATACGCATTAATAGGGTACCAAATGCTTAACCGAATGAACGCTTAATTTTTTCTTTTTTTATTTTGAACAATAGAAAACAAAACCAATAAAAGTTTATATATGCATTTTTAAAATACTACTAAGTAAAATATTATATTATTCTACATACATGAAGGTACACAATCCATGTTTCAATTTTCGCAAAAAATTATTGGAAACACAATAAAACCAAACGTCATAGTAACGAAAATTTGGCAATGCCAGCCAGCATAACATTTTGTCTTGCCAAGGCTAACTTTTGGATCAATGTAACTAGAGAATACGGTGAAAATTTATAATAATTTTTTTAGCTTATAGATAGATATGTTGCCTTTCATTTCAAACATTAATTATGAAAATATTGCTCATTTCAGAATTTTAAATTTTGGCCACGAATTTGGAAAAAAACCCCTCTGTGCGGAGGCTCCAAAGAGAACGGTAGTATTGAATTTAAAAAAAATTAAAGAATGTAGAGCAAAATACTCATAGGTAATAAACAGATGCACTTTTAAAACATATTTTAATTATTACAGAATTAATTAATTATATATTTAATTAAAACTAGATCTCTCTCTCTCTTCAGTCCTGACCCCCATTAGGGAGTGTAGTGGTCAGCGTAACATCATGTATGACTTTTCTCCATGCGCCTCTGTCTTTTGTCATCTCGATGACATCGTGCATTGGCTTGCTACAGCTAGTCGTGATCTGGTCTATCCATCGAGTTGGAGAGCGGCCACGTGGTCTACGTCCCTCCACCTTGCCTTGAATTATGAGTCCTTCCATATTGTCCGGACTTTTCCTCATTATATGTCCAAAATATTTTAGTTGTTTTAGTCGGATTTTACAGGAAAGCCTGTTAGTAATATTAAGTTCATTTATAATGGAAACGTTTGTACGGCGTTCAGTCCATGGGATACGGAGCATACGTCTATAACAATACATATCGGTAGCATTGATCTTCTTACGTTCCGCCTGCCTGAGAGTCCACGATTCGCAGCCATACGTCAATATTGGGAGTACCAAACAGTTGGCTAGCCGGTTTTTGACGACTCTTGATATCTGGCGGTCTTTCCAGATCTTGGTCAGTCTCCCAACAGCTACCTTTGCCATGTTGCACCTACGCTTCACCTCTTCTTCCGATGTGCCTGTATTTGTCAATATGTTGATCCCAGGTATACGTATGACTTAACGACTTCAAAGCGGTCGATATGACTTATATTTGGATGGTTGCTATGTTGCCTATCAACTATCATGATTTTGGTTTTTTGTGTATTTAGTTCCAGACCGAGCCGATTGCTTTCGTTTTCTACCCTATTTACTAAATTGATTAGCTCTTCTTGACTGCTAGCGAGTAGTGCTGTATCATCTGCAAAGCGTAGATTATTTATTTTTGGCCATTTATTGAAATGCCTCCTTCCCATGTTTCTAGTGACCTTCTCATTATGTATTCTCCGTATATGTTAAATAGTTGAGGAGACAATATACACCCCTGTCTGACTCCTTGATTGAGGGAAAATTCCTTTGAAGCTGAATCCAGTATTCTAACTGATCCTGAAGTGGGTGATACAACTGGATGATAAGTGAAATAAGGTATTGCGGTACCCCCACTTCCTTTAAGATTTTCCACAAGTGCCATCTGACTTTATCGAAAGCTTTTTTATAGTCTGCGAAACAAATATAAAGAGAGATGTTGAATTCCCTTGCTTTCTCTATGATTTGGCGCATATTCAGAAGATGTTCCCGAGTGCCTCTGCCCTTGGTGAAACCTGCTTGTTCATTTATAATTTGCAACATTACTTTACTGGCATGTGAGATGAGGAAAACTAGCTATAAAACTATAATTATGTGACAAAAATTAGCTGGATGAAATCAAATGCTCAAATTGCTTCCTTTCCTGTTAACTCCATAAAAGGATTCTATTTTCAAAAGATATTTTCATTTTAAAAGTCATATGTGGGGTTCCACTTCGAAACGCAGCTACAATAATTATTTCTCTCATGTTGTCAACAATATAGTTGGTCAAACTTTGTAAACACTGTCTTTAACATGTCCCCATAAAAAACCAGACTAGGAGCAGTTAAGTATTCTATTAATTGGTGACTACACACTGCATTCACCAACTAATACAATCATATGAATTCTCTTTGATGTAGGATAATTTTGCATTTCCGGCAAATTTCTCAGATTTTTTTTTGTTTTGACTGACATAAAATGATAAGTAGTTGTTAAAGTTGGACTAATTAGACAGCTATGTTGTGAAGTAATGTCAGACATATCACAGCCACCTAGATTTTATCAAATAATAAAGATCATCAGAACAAAACCAAAACCAAACTAAATCATAGAAATAAAAATATCTAGGAAAATCCTTGTTTGAAGGATAGGCAACCTTAATAGAAAAAAATGTTCAAGAAGTTAGGTCAACATGGCCTTTTAAAAGAGTACCATGTGTGTTATTTTTATGTTCGTATAGATTCCAATGCATTTAGTTTCGCAGGCTTACTAGACTCATGCAATATGTATTTGTCATCGGAAAATTTATGGTCTGTTTCACATGAAGTGATTGGTAACATTGAAGTTTGTTTTTTATTCTTAAGATATATCGACGCTTGAGATCATTACACTTAAGACTTCTTAAGATATATCGACGAGATTGTATTCTATTTGACCTACACTATAATACTAAATTTTGTAAAATTTGTTTTAAATTTTGTTATTAAAATATTAAGTAAATCTTAAAGATATCAAATTTCAGGGTGGTCCGAACTGTATTCCGGAAACTTGGACAGTATATTCTGCAGATAAAAATAAGTAAAAAAGTTTGTATAAATATATGTCCGAAAATGCTTAGTTTCGGAGATACACTATGTATACAATATGACTCCTATTTGTAGGGGGCGCTACTTAAATGTGTTTTAACTGTCTTGAAAAGTAATAATTTTCCGTCCGTACCTGTGTAAATCTACTGAGTAAAAAACATACATTTTCTTGATTCTACGTAAAAAATGTCTCTTGCTAAAAATCCCTACGAGCAACTGTTCTCAAGATATTTAGATTGGAAAATACATATAATTATTGACAAAAAAATAAAGATGCGTTGAGTAAATAGTTATTCGACTGAAATGATAAATTTGGCAACTTTTTATATTTTTAAATTAATCATAAGTTTTTGTTCGAAAAAATGATGATAAAACCGTTTTTTTTTAAGTTTTGACACAAAAACTTTTCAAATTTATGATTTCAGTCTGATAACTATTTAGTCAACATGTTTAATTTATGTCATTGATGACAAGTATTGATAATTTCGATTCCAAGTATCTCGAGAACCATTACTCGCGATTTTTACCAAGAGACTTTTTTACGTAGAAAAACGTCGTAAATGTATATTCTTTCACTTAGTAGTTTTATACAGGTACGAACGAAAAGTTATTACTCTTCAATCCAGTTAAAAATATGTGGGCGGCGCCCTCTACAAGTAGAAGTCATATTAACATGAAAATAAAATTTCTTATGTCAAACGTTACTTCAGAAATTATTTGGAAAAATCGAAATAAAAATGAAACTTCTACACGCACTCTATCTGAGAAACTAAGCATTTTACAACATACATTTATACCAACTTTTTTACTTATTTATGACTGCAGAATATGCCGCCGAAGTTTCCAGAATTCGGTTCTGAACTCCATGTATATAATGGTATATTAATTGTATTTTTATATATTTATTCCACAGAAATTTGTAATACGAAAAAGAGGAGAATGAACGAAGAGAAAATATATCATTTAAAAAAAAACTTTGGAATGAGATCAACTTAATAATATAATAAACACATTTTCTGTAACAATTTCTCTACGATAATATTTTACATTTCTTTAGAATCTTTTATGAATACATATTTTTGTTTTTGTGCACATAAAATACTTCTATAATTAATAATTGCATTAATCAAATTATCTAATAAATTAATAAGATACTGTTAGTGATATAATTAATTTTATATGACATGAAAAAGGTAAATTGAAATATATATCTTTCTTTCACATAAATTAATTAGAAATATATTAAATTCCGCACGCCAAAATAAAGATTAATATCTTTGTTTAACCTAAGACTTTTGTGACCTTTATTATAAGGATGATAAGCCTCTGTTTTGCAATTTTCTCTCGGCGGTATGGCAATTTGAATTTTCGTACACGGTTTAGTTAATACAATGAACAATTTTTAATTTCCGTCACTTATT
>NW_022145639.1:0-7316 GCF_002938485.1 Sitophilus oryzae | reverse complement strand
TATGTGTGCCCCATCAGCTCGACCACTCGAACAGCTGGTTTTTACGGCACAATGCCCACTTGAGAGGGCGCTGCCTCCGTACTAGTTCGGTCGCAGAGAAAAATAAGCCCCGCATTGAGGTTTGCGGCTCTATTTTTTAACCTTTTGTACGGCTCCAAATCGGATTTTTATATTCGGGGTACGAACACGTAGAGATGCGTTTCCGATAAAAATATCTTTGTTTACAGTAGTTTTACAGTTTGTTCTGAATTCTGGTATTATCTGAAACATATACGGTTGACAAAGACTGGTTTTGACAACAAGTTTCAACATTTTATTTTTTGTTTCAACATTTTTACTTGACATTTTTTTATATGCCAATATCATTTGACATGTTATTACTCATATGAAAGGTAAGGAAAAACGATGTAACGATGTTAGTTGTAAACTTAATTTGTTGAGAATATCAAGTCCCAAACACATGTTAAATTGTAACTAAATATAAGAAACGATGTCCAAATAATAACGCATATACTCGTAGTAATAAATTTTTGTATCTATAACATGGTATTTGGCAATATTAAATCATAATTTTTTCCGTAAGTCGGTTTTGTTACATCGTCGGTTTTTCCCCACCCTTTATATACATTTCTCTATAACAATGTATATAAGGTTGCATTACTAGGCGACGAATTTATTAGGTAGTGATACTGTAATATTCTATTTACCGGTCGTACATCGTCGTCTATATCATGAAGTTGCGTAACTCATTTTTTTATATTTTTCGGGAGAGCGATTTAAAGCTTCTTACTACTTTTGTCTCAATACCAACCAAAATATATTGTAGTCACTGTGTTTCTTTAACAAAAAATAAATGCAGTGGCTCCAATATATTTACGTTAAAATTGAAACAAAAGTCGTAAAAAAGTTTAAACCACTCCCCTGAAAAATATCAAAAAATGAGTTACGCTACTTCGTGATATTGACGACGATATTACTAAATTACGAATGTATACAACAATACGCCGGACAGCATGAAATAAAATTTATTTTATTATGTAACATAATTTTTGTGGATGTGATTCACTTTTCCTTCTGGTAATATTGCTTTTTCCATATAAAGGCGGATTTCTACTAAAGAACAAAACTGTAACAAAACATATATTTTGTTGTTTAACAAAACCGTAGTTTCGAAAATAAGGAACATATTTGGAGATTTTAGGTTCCTATGACCGTTTTTGTCAAAAACGAAACAAGCTCCGCTGCTAGCCGAAAAAATCAAAGGTTTTCTGTGTTTTTACATACAGAGTTTGTTGCTGGAAACAGTTTCAACTGTTCAGTGAGCTTTTATCTGTATTCAGCTTTTGTATCTAATCAATTGGAACAATTAACAAGTTTCCACGATCGTTAATGGACATTCTTATAAAATTATGAAAGAATAATCTTAGTTTTCCATTTTTTATTGCTATATCATAATTTATCATGTTATGATTTTACTAGTTCCATAATCTAATTATAACACTTCAGTCAAATGTACACACAGTGATCAAAAGTCATCTAATATATTAATCTGAGACATGGACATAATAGAAAGAATCAAGAAAATGCTAGAAGTAACATGAATGGATGCATTGAGATGGTCCATTAGAATATTGAGACTACAAAAACATAAGAAATAAGCAGATTTGACACCAATACAAGACTCTATATGAATGGGAGACACTATCATGAATGATATTGGAAAAAAGTAGTTTAGCTGGTATGGTCATGCCCAATGAATGTAAAAAATACAACTTCTAAAACAAACAATGGAGTAGCCTCCGAATTTTAAAAGCAAAAGGTAAACCGAAGAAGTCTTGGATAGAAGGAATCAGTAAAGCTCTGATTGAAGAAATCTATACATGTGGGAGTGGGAAGATTGAAAATAGTGGATGGACGGGATTGAAAACAGTGGATGGACCACCTGGAAACTCTGTCATGCAACAGCAGTTAGCTTGACAAACTGCTGTTGGCCATGGCAAGAGTGTAAAATTTATTAACACACACTGCTCATCCACGACCGACGCACACATGGCAAAATGCTAAGTTTAGCTTGACAAAAATCGAAATTACAAATATTTTTTTTTTCTATGTTCATCCACTCACTGTCGTTCTTATAAAATCTGTGGACCTAATTTTAAATGTTATAATATTTTTCCGATCAACTATAACAGTGCAAGCGCTACTGAAAGTTGGAGTCCGCACTTTCTGCGAAGAGCGTTCGCCTTGCACAAACGTGGAGCGCAAAAGAGTGTCATTTACACCTAGCACAGCCATTTGAAAATTAATTATTATTATGGACAATCTAGCTACAGACATGTAGTACAATTAAATAACATTAATATAATAAATTTGAAGTGTCTTGAATAGTAGATAAAATATATTTTAAACACACTATTTTGGGTTTATTTTTTTATAATTAATTAATATAAATTTCGTTTTCATAATGAGTTATAGTAATGAGTTCCACGGAGTTCCGCTTTTAATTTAATAAAATTAAAATAACTAATGTATTATACAGCGATAGATACACAGATACATGTATAAAAAATCAACTTTCTCAAACCTGCCCTTTTTTGAAATAGCCATTTTTTGAAAGCCCTTTTAAAATCCGTAGACCTCCTATTATTTGCGTACGAAGTAGAGCGGAGACAGATTTGCTCTGAGTTCGAGACGCTTCCGCTTCGGGGCCCCAACGACCCGTATGTGGACGCTCTAAGAGTCGATTTAGACACTTGTCAAGTTGGTAGGCCATTGACTATGATATAGCCGTGGAAGAGAAAAACGCTTGCTCAGCAATTAAAAGACCATAGCAGAACTTGGTTTAATGATGCTTCCAAAACTAGTGCAGGGACAGGGATCGAAGTATTTGGGTCGAGAATTAAATACTCCGAACCAATGGGCACCTACGCTAGCATATCCTACAGGCAGAAATCTACGCTATCGAAAGATGTGTACAACTTATCTTAGAGAGGAATTATCGGAAATATGCATAGAGAAGCTGAACAAATTAGGCAAAGAAAATCAAGTCCTCCTACTCGGGGTGCCAGCTCACTAGAAGGTAATGAGAGAATGAAGAGAAGGTAATGAGGAAATGATCCAGCTAGAAAAGGAGCAAACAATCCACTAACTGATCCAGAACCGTTCTGCTTTTCAAGCGGAACTCAAGAACTTGTAAGGCTCCATCCGCAACCTGGAATGGGAATCCTCCAACGGTCTAAGACACTCGAAGAAAAAGCTCTAGGAAAATGGGGAAACACCAGAACACCTCATCACTGAGTGCGCCGAGACGACAACCATTCGTGCCATAAGCTTAGGTACAACTGATATTGGAGATGGAGAATTATACACTCTATACAACCGTCCCAGATACTGTTTTTTGTCAAAGCTGTGGGACTATATGATAAGTTATAACTCAAGAAAGGGGGACACAATAATCCTGTCTGAAGAAAATTAGTTGAAAATACAGGAAACCTTGTGAAAATAAAAAGTGCGGTTTCAGTCCGATTGGTGGAAGTCTAATTTCGAGTTTGTTTTCAAACAAAACTAGTTGGTGTCTTTAAGTGCCGATTCTCCTTAAAATTTTATAGATAGAAAAACGGTCTAAACAATGACCGTTTTTAATGCTTTTAATACATTTTTCTTATATAAAGTATCAAATAGAGCTATTTCTTTTCCAATAATGATGTAAATAAAGAAGGACAATTTCCGTAATTCAATTTCCGCACCCCTGGCTGCTGGTGTCGGCCGTCCACAGCCCCCAGCAATAACGATCGGGGAGCGATTGTAATGCAATCATGTAGTTACTTTAAGCGGACTGCGGGGCCCCTTTGTGCCACCTAATAAGGGGAGGTTCGAATACAGGCGACGACGTTTCAGTTTATACGCACAATAAGTTTTATTGGGAGTTCTGGTCACGGTTAGTTACTTTTTCAGTTTGGATTAAATGCTCGCTTGTTTTTGTCGAAATTATCAGTCACAAGAGGGAAACGCAAAGGATTTTATTAGAATCAGTTGGTTTTGAAACCCCCTGTTTAAGATGTCCAATAATCTTACTATAATTTTAGTTCTAAAGCAATGGCTTTCCCGGTTTGCATACTTTACATAAAAGAAATTAGAAAATATACAAGAAATAATGCTAGACAAACAGAAAAACGCAACCAACTTGCATAAATTTATGCAGCTAATTTATCAAACATGTATAACGTCTTGAATGTATGAATATACAGGGTGTTTCAAAACAAATGCGAAAAACTTCAGGGGGCGATTCCTTGTTCAAAATAAAGGGCAGTTTGCTTCATAAACGTTGGGTCAAAAGTCAACCATTAGGGAGATATCGCGGTACAAAGATGGTGGAAAAATAATGTTTTTATTTTTTATCTTGAAAACGAAAAGAGATAGACTAATAAAATTTTATGGAAGCATTACTGTCGTAAAAACACACTTTCTGGTAATTTTTTCACTTTTTTGAAATGAGTGGAAGGGGTTGAAATAAACTACCCCTATCATTCTTGTTAACGAAATTTAAAGAAAAATCTTATCGAACATATGAAAAAAAATAATTTGGATAGTTTAGTTTGTCTAGAAACTTTTTTATCTCTTGTGTTTTTTTGATAAAACTCACCGATTTGAAATTAAAAAATAAAATGTAAAGCATTACATGTTAGGACAAAAAGCATTTTTAGATAAAGAATCTAGTGGGCTGCTGTAATTTTTTTAGGAAAATTTAGTCGGCCTCTGTCACTTTTTAGGATGTTTCTAATGTTATTTTATTTGACATTACTCTATTGCAATATGTACTACGTTATTATCTTACGATTAATTAATTATTCCGAAGCCTTTTTCTTATCTAAAAATGATTTTGTTTTATTTTTTAATTTCAAATCGGCGAGTTTTATCAAAAAAACACAAGAGATAAAAAAGTTTCTAAACAAATTAAGCTATCCAAATTATTTTTTTTTGTATGTGTTTGATAAGATTTTTCTTTAAATTTCGTTAACAAGGATGATAGGGGTAATTTATTTCAACTCCTTCCACTCATTTTAAAAAAGTGAAAAAATTACCAGAAAGTGTGTTTTCGTAACAGTAATGCTTCCATAAAATTTCATTAGTCTATCTCTTTTCGTTTTCAAGATAAAAAATAAAAACATTAATTTTCCGCCATCTTTGTACCGCGATATCTCCCTAATGGTTGACTTTTGACCCAACGTTTATAAAGCAAACTACCCTTTATTTTGAACAAGGAATCACCCCCTAAAGTTTTTCGAATTTGTTTTGAAACACCCTGTATACAGGGTGGTCCGAATTTTATTCCGGAAACTTCGGCAGCATATTCTGCAGATAAAAATAAGTAAAAAAGTTCGTATAAATGTATGTCCTAAAATGCTTAGTTTCGGAAATACAGGGTGTAGAAGTTTCATTTTTATTTCGATTTTTTCCAAATAATTTATGAAGTAACGTCAATATTTGGATGAAAATTGGTGCTTGGGAGTTTTTTGATATGAGAAATTTGATTTTGATGTCTATATGACTCCTACTTGTAGAGGGCGCCACCTACATATTTTTTAACTGGTTTGAAGAGTAATAACTTTTCGTCCGTACCTGTATAAACCTACTGAGTAAAAAAATATACATTTATGACGCTTTTTACGTGAAAAAGGTTCCTTGGTAATAATCGCTACGAGTAATGATTTTCGAGATATTTGGAATCGAAATTATCAATACCGGTCATCATTGACATAAATTAACATGTTGACTAAATAGTTATTAGACTGAAATCATAAATTTGAAATGTTTTTGTGCCAAAAATTCAACAGAAACTGTTTTATCATCATTTTTTGCAGAAAAAATTATGATTAATTTAAAAAAAATAAAAATTTACTAAATTTACTATTTCAGTGAAATAACTACCTATCTACTTAACGTGTTTATTTTTCGTCAATAATGACATGTATTGTCTATTTCCATTCTAAATATCTTAAGAACGGTTGCTCGTAGCGATTTTTACAAAGAGATATTTTTTACGTAAAAAATCACAGAGATGTATATTTTTTCGCTCGGTAGTTTTATACAGGTACGGACAAAAAGTTATTACGCTTCAAAACAGTTAAAACACATGTAGGTGGCGCCCTCTACTAGTAAGACTCATATTGACACCAAAATCAAATTTCTCATGTCAAAAAACTTCCAGACACCAATTTTCATCCAAATATTGACGTTACTTCAGAAATTATTTAGAAAAAATTGAAATAAAAATGAAACTTCTGCACCCTGTATCTCTGAAAGTAAGCATTTCAAGACATACATTTATACAAACTTTCTTATTTTTATCTAAAGAACATATTGCCGAAGTTTCCGGAATACAGTTCGGACCACCCTGTATACACTATACAAAAAGCTTCTGACACATATATTTTTATATCTACATATACTTAACGGTTGCATTTGAAAGAAAAAAAGACAATTTGGAACCTTTAGAACTGAACTACTATACAATCGAAAAAAAAACGGCGTCAGAGTTGGTTTGGAAATACGCTGATATTTTATATGCAAAATTATACGGGGAATGTCATCGATCATTATTTCCAACCATTATCTTGACACGGTATTACCTATTTCTTTAGATAATGGATTTTTGCGTTGTTATACAGTATGTCCCCGGATTGTCTTTACAAGAGGAAAACCTTTTTTATTATTGATGTTTTGAGAAAAATATATTATTCATAAAAAAAAATTTCTTGTTCTAAAATGGTTGTAACAAAATAGATATTAAATGACATATTATTAACAAAAGCACCCAAAGAAATGCCGATTTTGCGTTGATTAATTTGATGATAAAAATGACAGATATTAAAAATGAAAGTTGCCATCTGCCAATTATACGAGGGAAAACAAAATGTTGATATTGTATATATAATGTAGAGTACGTTAACAAAGCAAGGAATTTAAAAATAATCTTATCATCTAAGTGTATCTTTTCTTTTTCCGATAGTTTGTTTTTTATTTGTCTCAATAGCATTATTTAGCCGACCATAACAACAGGTATGGTAGGCTATTAAGATCGGCAAATTTTTTTTTTAATTTCACTCAGAATGAGTTATTTCGGTCATAAATGACCTAAATACAAAATATTTTCATTGTGTCTGTCCGTCTGTCCGTCTGTCTGTAACACGATAACTGAAAAACCGCTAAACCGATTTTAATCAAATTTGGCACAAAAATACTGTGGCACCAGAGAATCTGGCAATTAGTTTTTGGTGGGGGTGGGGGGTTGGTAAGGGGGTATGGAAAGGGGTTAA
>NW_022145638.1:0-2091 GCF_002938485.1 Sitophilus oryzae | reverse complement strand
AAATGAAATTTTGGCAGCATATATAGGTTAACTGAAAGCATTTTATAAAAATATATAGAATTATACAGGGTGTCCCCAAAAAAAGTTAGACATCAAAGTTGTGTTTATTCTAATGGAACACCTATAATTATGTGACAATATTTATACACTTATAATTATGTGACAAAAATTAGCTAGATGAAATCAAATGCTCAAAATGCTTCCTTTCCTGTTAACTGTATAAAATGATTGTCTTTTCAAAAGGATCTTTTCATTTTAAAAAGCATATGTGGAGTTCTACCACGAAAATCAGCTACAATAATTTCTCTCTTGTTGTCGACACTAGTTGGTCGAGGTTTGTAAACACTGTCTTTAACATATCCCCATAAAAAAAACAGACTAGATAAAATGCACACTGCATTCACCAACTAATAAAATCATATCAATTCTCTCTGGTGTAGAATAAGTTTGCATTTTCGGCAAATTTCTGAGAAATTTTTCTGCGAGATCAGAAATCTTACTCATCTATTCAGAGATCAGAGATTAGATATCTTACTCATCTATACGGTCGCTGGACCACCTTGTGAGGTATATTGTCAAAGGCCCCTGCAATGTCCAAGAAGGCACAAATTGCTGTTTCTTTGCTATCCAGCATTAGCTCGGTTAATTGACGGTTATAATATTAACGACAATATAAAATTTTAAAGAAACGAAAAAAAAACAGAAAGTGAAACACAAAGATTTTATTTAAAACATTTTTTTCAATAGTATATTAAAGGAATATTTAGGTTTCAAAAGACTTTTCTTGTATAACAATATTTTTATTTAATGAACTTTTCAAAGTTTTGTCTAAAACGCTCTAGGTCGAGTAAATGTTTTACGCGAACGTAATTTAGGCGAAAGTATCATTAATTTTGCCGGCAAAACATATTGCTACAAAAAAAACTAACTCTATTAAGCAACTTTTTTCTTAACCGGCGAAACCATTTAACTGCTAGAAAAAAATAAAATAGAGACATAGTGCACAAGACATTTATATGGCGAGAAAAAGCTATTTATTATACAATTTAATGTATCAAATCTTCTATTTTTTCAAGTGCCATTTATCATCATTAGGTTAAACCATTCGTTGGTAATGAAAAATGAATCAATGCCAAAAAGAAGCCTAAAAATATGCCCGTCTATATCACCTGATAAATATAAAATTGATAATATTTTAGGCACTTTTAAACCGTAAGAAATACAGGGAAAATCTAAAGGAAACTCGAAATATGTTTAGTCCAAAGGCAATATTGATATTTAACGTTAAAGAACAACGTTCCATACAAAAAAAATAATAATAATGATTTGAGGGAGTTTATAACAAACGGAAATATTTTTTACTTGATCTCCCTGTTTGATATCCAATCGGTTGATTTAGACAGATCGAATATGTCGACTTTCCTTAACCTATAAACCAAATTTCAGCGTTCAATATGCCAATAGAGGATTTTAATGAACTTTTTGAATTAAACTTTATTTGCTATAATATAAACAAACAAACATGTACTTTAAGCAAAGTTGGAAAACATCCTGAATAACTTATAAACTTAATTATTCGTAGAAGTTTACAGAAACCTATATATATATTTTTATAGCTGATTTAAAATGCAACAAGTGCTATAAAGTTCTATAAAGTTTTCATGATATTAAATTTCTTATTATTAGAACTGCAATTAATAATGAATCTTTATTTTTAAGTTCGAATTCTTATAAGTCCAGTATTTAGTTATACACTTTTCTTTAATTAAATGGTTTATTTTCGATATTATTTAAATGTATAATCAATATTTTTTACAAACCAATATAATCTGTTCAAATTTGTAACTTCTTTACTCGAAACTTTTTACTTGCTTTCTTTTTAGAAAGTTAAAAATTGCTTAAAAATAACTACAAGGTGTTTCGATATTTCTCAGGGAAACATCTATTTAACAGTTGACATTTTGGGAGACCGTCATTAGATAAGAATACTATACCGGAATACTATTTTTTCAGTTAAAAAAACGAGATTTGGTATGTTAGTATATGACATAAATTAGGATTGATTGACGTATTGAATTGTTTTCGGTCACT
>NW_022145637.1:0-8960 GCF_002938485.1 Sitophilus oryzae | reverse complement strand
GCTACTATTTTTTTTTATATTTGCCTTTTAGTTTTTAATAAAAGTAGTTTTATCAGAATCCGGCAATTTTACCAACATAGGCAAATTTTATTGATTGAAAAAGTTGAAAAATCGTTATTTTTGCATGGTTTTTCAAAGAATTTTTGGAGTGGCTAGAAAATTAATAGTCACAGAATTATGAAAATTTCAGCATTTGTTGAAAAATTTATGGTGGAATATATAAATATTTAAACGCTCAACTGTTTTGAATATGTATTTTTTTATAACTTCGTTTTTTTAATTGATGTTTATGGCTGTTAAAATATTGTCCACATTAAGGTCGATTCTCACTATAGCTTCCATATCAGCTCCCTTACGTTTACATAAAATATTATATCATGTAAATGAATAGGACAATGGACACTATCCGTTCCGTTTCCCTTCCGTTCCATATCCTTTCCTTATCCATACATTTTTTTGACGGACGGACTGAAGCGTATCGGAAACAGCGTTGTCAAGTTCTTACATTTGTACCAGCTCTGTTAACATGTTGGCGATATTTATTAATTTTTTCACCTCTTAATTAAATCTATTAAGTACCTTTTTCAAAAGATACAAATTTTTAAAATAAAACTTTCGTAATGATATAATTTGTATAATAAAAAGTATGCAACTGATACGGAACGGAAGCTTACGTATAGCGTCGATACAATAAAAAAATACGGAACGGATATGGAATGGAAACGGAAGGTATAGTGAGAATCAACCTTTTAGGTGCACCAAAAAAAAGAAATATATTTTCTTCTTTTTAGTTCCTGTTAAAATATGTTTTAGGATGATCAAAAAAAATTCTGGTAGCGTTTGAGGTCTTAATATTAATATTAAGAGGTGTCTCATCCTGATTTTCTATTTCCGATTTAAATAACACGGGGAAACAATTTTTTTGTTTTTGAGTTTTTGAATATTAAGAGCTCAAACTTTACCACAATTTTTTTTATCTTCCTCAACCATATTTTCAAGGTAACTAAAAAGAGAAAAAATATTTGCTTTTTTGGTGCACCCTAGTCACATCTTTTACCACGTTTACCGCATATTTTAAAATCAAAATGTCTTAAATTTTACCCTGTTTTTCACATGTTTCTTTTGGTGTAGCTAAAAATACTAGATATAGTTTTAAAATCATTTAGATTTCAGAGTTTGTCGAACATTTTATGCACATTTAAAATATACAATAACTGTTTAATATTTTGAAAAATATAATAATTTTTTGAACTCTTTTTAAGCAAAACGGTTTATATTTACACATTCTATAATTAGTTAATATTAATATCCTGTTTCTATCTTCAAATCAGCTAATATAACTTGATTTATAACTGGAATTAACATAAATATAAAATATCTTGACAAAAAATGACTTATACAATGATAAATAATGCAAAGCGTATATAAACAATATCTTAAAAGAGCTTTTTTGCCAATTTGAATAGGAAGTTAATAAATCTTGGCGTCCTATACCTAATATCTTTAATGTACAGCGACAAAAATGTCCCTTTTCCAAGAATCTATACTTCTTCCAGGATAAATGATACACCTCTAGAAACTACCCCCTCCATTTGCTTTGGTATGTCCTTTAATTCGGATGATTGATGATTAGCAATCGATCAGTGATCTGGGGTGTATTCTTTTTCCCGAATAATATTTAGATCTGCTTTATAGCTTAATTGATTAATAGGCTTGATGTTGACGAGAGTTATTTTTATACGAAAATAATAATTATTTTTAAGACGATAGACTGTTTTTCATGAAACGTTGTTTTCATTAATTTTACATAAATATACAAATTTTCAGTCATTGAAATTATTTTTTTCACTATTTTTAACAAAGTTTTTTTCTCGAGGTAGAAGCTAAATGTCATCATGTTTTCCACTGGACCCCTCCATACGTAATTTATTATATCGCATAAATGCGTAAAAATGCAAGAACAAGACCAAGACCAGTCTTGTTTATTATTACATGAGGGTGTAAAAATTATAAATAACTGAAGGGAGAACAATAATTTTTTTCACCTTTGAAGGTATATAGTGTAAATGCAATAAAATTGGTGACAGTGAAATTAATTTAGAAAAAAAAGGGTTACAGACGAAAAAAAATATCGCGAAACGGAAATGAAAAATAAAAATTAAAAAAAGCGTTAGCCAAATTACTTCAATTTATAAAAGTCCGGCAAGCCTTGGGGGTGGTGGCAATTTGGTCATTTGCGCGAATTCATTGGCAAATTCGATAGAATGACCGGTAATTAAAATAGAAGTGCCACTTGCGGGCTTCGCATTCCCCGATATTAATAACTTTTTGTTTTGATTATTAATTTTGCGTGTCGAATGGCAGGTCGGCCATTGTGTCAGAAATAGGCCTATTGTTTCAACATGTGCACGTTAATATTGTAATAAGGGGACATCCTATTAGTTGGACTTGTGTCAGTGCTATATGTATAGATTGATTATTTCGCTACATCGGCTTTCAATATGACCTTAGGTAAAACAATTCGAGGAGGTATTCGTGCCCTAGCCTATATGACAACCTTTGTGGGGATGTCACGTAGGATGGTATTATGCAATTTTAGCAGACTGTCAGGAAACACACATAATACGTGTCATATCACGTATAATACACGAATTAGACTTTAATTTGCTTTCTGAAAAGAAAATGCTGTATAAATTGTGTTAATTAAAAGTGAAATATACCCTATTATCGAAAAAAGGCGTCAAAGACTGCTAGTGATTGACACTAGATGATAATTTTAGCGAGGTCAATCTCTAGACGTCATTCAGGTATACTAAACATGCATTAACATAAAACTTGTCAAAAATTAACATTAATTATAGAAACATTAACAAAATAGAACGTTTCCAGACACACAAATCTATTTCTAATAAAAAACTGACAGATTTCGCAATCGCTGCAACCATCCAGACACATTGGAAATGATAACACCACATATAAAACATAATTAACGTTATATATTTGCAGCTAAACTTGATATAAAAAACACCATTCTTAATAATAATAACTAATAATGATTAGAAGCAAAAATAAACATAATTAAAAAAGAAACAATTAATAGAGGGTAGTTCAACGTTATTTTGTTTTATTTTAGGTTTGTTTAAATATTTAAATATTCATAATCTATTTTATAACACCTTATAAAAATAGCCTTGATTTTTCATGCAGATACCTTGAAATTAAGTAAATATATTATATCTTTTAATCTTTTAATCCTTAAATCCCTTTCTGAAATATATCAATACCTAAATAAAAATATCGTTTCATTACAAACAACATAAATAATTGTCAAAACCCAAATCAAAAATTACGAAAATAGTACTGTTTTGCAGGGGTGGATGGGCCATATGGGAGAATGGGAAAATTCCCGGTGGGCCGGTGGAAAGATGGGCCGGTGGACCGGTCCCGATCAGAGCTCAAAAAAGATTGGATTAGCAAAAATTAAATGGTTAATCTTCTAACTAAAGTGACGTAAGATCCTTAGTGATCCATAACTAACTAATCAATTTGCATCAGTAAAATCGTCAGTTGCTTTTTAACATAAACACCAATTTGTAAAATAACTATTGTAAAATGTCTTTCTCTAGGACACTAATTTTAATAATCATATGTTGTTTGTTCGGTTTGAAAATTTTGATTATACAAGGTGAGTCTATAAGTGCAAATATTTTCAGGGCTGGTAGATCTCAATAAAATAAACATAATATATTCTCTTTATCGAGTTTCAAATAAGTACAATCGAGTTATTAAAGTTTGGAAATTTAAAAAATAGATTTATTTTTAAAAATTTTGGGCCACCTCAATTTTTCGGTATTTGCATCTCTTTTAGTGTCGTAATATCAGAGATTAAGAAACTATACCGTGGGAAAATTTGCGGTGAACAGGAAGTTCTAAAATTTTTCTAAAATATACAGGAAAATTTAAAAGAAAATGCTCGATTTTGAACATCTTTTTTGCAAAAAACCTCAGACGTGTTCCTGGGGTTCGAAATATACCACCTCAAAAAAATATTTGCACTTATTTAAGACTCACCCTGTATAGTTTTATCCACTATTCTTTTATTAATAATTAATAAATATGACTGACTGGCAACAAAAAAAGAATGATTAGCATTAGGTAAATTTAAATACTCTCGATCTAAATGTATATTAAGAATACGGTAGCGTAGATTCACAACTGGGGGCCTCGTTGCAATATTTTTTCGAGCTCCCTTTGAAAAAAGGTAGACGAATTTGACGCGAACACCGCGGTTAACGGAGAAAACATATATACAGGGTGGTCTGAACTGTATTCCGGAAACTTCGGTGGCATCTGCAGATAAAAACAAAAAGTTCGTAGCAATGTATGTCCAAAAATGCTTAGTTTCGGAGATACAGGGTGTAGAAGTTTCATTTTTATTTCGATTTTTCCAAATACTTTTTGAAGTAACGTCAATAGCTTGGATGAAATTGAGGTGTCTGGGAGTTTTTGACATGAGGAATTTTAATTTGATGTCAATATGACTTCCTATTGAGAGCGCCACCTACATATTTTTTAACTTGTTTGAAGAGGTATCCTTTTTGTCTGTACCTGCATAAAACTACTGAGCAAAAAAAATATACATTTTCGACGATTTCTTCGTAAAAAAGGTAAAAAATCGCTACGAGTAATGGTTTTCGAGATATTTGGAATCGAAATAATCAATACCTGTCATCACTGACATAAATTAAACATGTTGACTAAATAGTTATTAGACTGAGATCATATATTTGAAATGTTTTTGTACCAAAAGTTCAACAAAAACTGTTTTATCATCATTTTTTTGCAGAAAAGTTAAAAAAATTAAAAATTTCCCAAATTTATTATTTCAGTGAAATAACTATCTACTCAACGTGTTAATTTTTCGTCAATAATGGCATGTATTGACTATTTCCATTCTAAATATCTTAAGAACGGTTGCTCGTAGCGATTTTACAAAGAGATATTTTTACGTAAAAATCACAGAGATGTATATTTTTTCCTCGATAGTTTTATACAGGTACGGACAAAAAGTTATTACGCTTCAAAACAGTTAAAACACATGTAGGTGGCGCTCTCTACAAATAGGAGTCATAATGACATCAAAATCAAATTTCTCATGTCAAAAAACTATGAGACACCAATTTTTCATCCAAATATTGACGTTACTTCAGAAATTATTTGGAAAAAAATCTAAATAAAAGGGAAACTTTCACACCCTGTATATCCGAAATTAAGCATTTTAGGACATACATTTATACGAATTTTTTTACCTATTTTTATCTGTAGAATATGCTGCCGAAGTTTCCGGAATACAATTCGGACCACCCTGTATATGCTTAGCTTGAATTGGGGACGGACTAAAAGCCAAGTCTAAATTGCTGTTTAAAATGTTGCTAAAATAAATTTGCTAAAAATTACTGAGACAGCAGAGAAGAGTTAAATAAGGTTTAATCTAGATTAGATAATAAAATATTAATATGTCTTGAGATCTAAATATTCTTATTATGGACTGTAATATAGCATTACATCAGAACACATTTATATCCACTGCCTAGGTATTGCCCAGTTTTTTTTTTCGTTTGCCAGACATACAAGATGCTAAATGTAGAAAAATATAGAGGAAAAGTTTCGTGATAAGAACTATATAATAACCTAAAAAATGCTGCAGTTTTAATGGCGACCGCGGTTAATTCAATTAAAAACACGTATACACGACGAGGCTGCTGCTGTAACAGAAAAGAGAGAATTTCTTTGTACAATGTAAGAAAGTATATACCCGAAAAGCTAAAAGTAATGTATTTCACAGAGGATTGGGTCAGCTGAACTGAATCAATCAGGAAGTCTTAAAGTTTCTCAAAATTGTGACTCAAAATCGTAGCCTATTCAAGATCAAATTACCGTTATCGATAATGGAAATAAAGCAGTAGAACCCTGTAAAAACTGAGCCATTTTGTAGTAAAAAAACAGATGTCCGACCTAATATTGGTCTTTACCAAATTTTGATCAAGACAATTTATTTTTTTTTAAACTGGAGGTTAAAGAGCTTTTTCGCACGAGCGAAAAACACCCTTACTATATATTAATAAATAAATATGTTTCTTTGTTATGGTCATTTGTTTTTGTGGATTTGGGCTGGTTACCTGTTTTTCCCGGGCCGGTTTCCACTTTTCCATCCACCCCTGCTGTTTTGTAACCTTGTAAATATCAATATCAATCTCTATTCAATTTTATAATCGCCCCCGTAGCATAGTCGTCAAGTAATAAGTAAAAGGGTAATACACAGAAGTAATATCGTCGGGACTAACAAAATTAAACCTCGTATATCGCCGAGAGTTTCGTGCTGTCAGGCCAGTTCACCTAAATTAGGCATCAAGCGACAAAGTTTTGATGGTTTAATTTGGTGGACTGTGCGGCTAGTGCTACACCGTTGCTGACGACCTTGAAAGAAAACTCGAAATTTGGCATTTTTGGCCCCTATATACGAACATAAACATTTCCAATGTTAATATTTTTTCGAAATTTACACTACGTGTTACAACCTTCTTAAGGCCATCTGGAATAAAGTGCCATTAATACATAAAGAAAAGTACCAACCAGTGAATGACGTCTAGGGCTTGACTCTCACCGAAATTATCATCGACCGTCATTCCCCAGCCGTCTTTTCCATCGTATGGTAATTTTTATTAGTAGAAATTAATTCCTTTTTATTTTAGTTGTATAAACCACTTAGCTAAATAATCTCAGGTATATACTGAGTTGAATTATAATGTGAGATTAATCAAATATTTAATATAATTATAAATGAACTCGAAGAGATATAAGGGAATTATAAATATCAAAGTAAATGATTTTCCTGGTGGATTATTTCCACAGGAAACCGATTAAGGAGGGAAAATTGAAACGTAGTCATTATCAAAATTAATTTTCCTGCACTCAGGTTGGTCCAGTCCATAGGTTTTAGAATGTTATATTTAATATTTGAGATTAGGATTATCAATACTACTTAAAATATAAATCTTTATACAGGGCGAGTCTTAAGTAAATTGCAAATATTTTTAGGGTAGGTATATTATTATTTCGACATTCATAAATTTTATTAAAATTTAGAATTTTTCGAAAAAAAATTAAAGAATTTTTATCGATTTTTTTTTATTTTAGTTAAAGAACATAATATGGCAGTGGATTAAATTTACAAAAAAGAAAACTCAGGAAAAATCTAGAGGTTCTCAAAATATGAGCAAATATTATTTTTTTTTTAAATTTCAAAATTAAATAACGCGGTTATTTTGGACTTGTTTTTGTTTTGTTTGAAAAACATGTTTCTCTTTTATCGAGATCTACCAGCCCTGAAAATATTTGCACTTATTTAAGACTCACCCTGTATAATATACTAGAATATTACTTGTCCTTATTAAAACATAAGAAGGATATTTCTGTTCTTCTATCTATTTCTGTTCATTAATTTATTATATATTGGGTAAAGAAATCTAAGACTAACAATATATTAAATATACAGGGTCTTAAAAAAAAGAGTAACAATTTTCAGAGGTTGTACTACAGATAAAAAATAAAATAAAAAGATTCTATATGAACATAAATATGCCTTAAAATGCTTCCTTGGAAAGATACACCTCTTGAATATATCTTGTAAATTTTTAGTGCATATCTGGTAAAAATATTTAAAATATATTATTTTTATCTACCCTTTTCAGGGACTAAAATTCCCAAAAATAGCGTCTTTTTCTTTTAGTTTTTAGTTGTAGTAACATCTACTGAGTTTGGTACACTATTTTTTACATTCCGTATTATTACGAACTTATAATATGTTATAATTTCAGATATCAGGAAAGTATTTATAAGTCACGACATTTTTACGGCTGAAGTGAATGTAAAAGTTAAACGACAGTTGGCTATAATTACATAAAGGCAGTTACATTTTGCAGGATAAAATTTTGCTTAGTGATGCCACTATTGGATGTCAGCAGGATGAATTAGGGCAAAGTGTCGGTATACATAAAGGACATTAGTGGTTTTCAGGAGGCCATATGTTACACCGGACAATTAATTTATAGTTTTATATAGCGAAATAGATAGATAGTCAATATGGTTTTGGTGGACCACCGGGTCTTATTAATTAGTCATCGCATGTGAAGCAGTATCCAATAATTAATGTCAATTAATTCCAGTAATTAGGTCCAACATTGCAACCCTGTTAGGGCGACATTGCCATATACCTATTATTTAGTGCGGTATATAGCGGGCCTATATGTTACGTGCACTGGTCTCCAGATATTAATCCATTAAAAGTTATTTTATGTCTATTTTTAACTTTTGCACCATATTTAATTTTTAGAAAAAAAAATGATTTGATTTGTTTTATATCACCACAGGTTGTTTATTTGCACTTATAAAAACTTATTTTATATTTTTGTTGTAGATACACAATAAAATTAAAAACTTATCATAAGTTATGTTTATATTTAATATTTCAATTTTTAATTCGATTATGGTCTTGCTAAATATACATTTTTCAATTATTATTAACTATTCTCAGAATATGAGACGTAACTATACCATACGATCGAAAAAACGGTGTCAAAGACTGCTGGTGACTGACAATCGATGATAATTTTGGCGAAGTTAAGCCCTAGCCCTAGACGTCATTACTTGGCCCGTACTCTATTTTCTGTCAGTTAGCCTTAAGAAGGTTGTAATTTATTTTTATATTAAGTAAAAATGGGTTTTAAATGGTGTAGTGTTAAATTCTAGGAAAAATATTTTTTTGGAAATAGATTTGTGTGTCTGTGAACCTTCTATCCTGTTTTAATCTTTCTATAAATTAGTGTTAATTCTTATGTCAATATTTTAGTGAATGACGTCCATAGATTGATTTTGCGGTATACTTGTTGATTTTTACCTAA
>NW_022145636.1:1961353-1967266 GCF_002938485.1 Sitophilus oryzae | reverse complement strand
CTATGTTAAAAACACTAATCCTTCATCAAGAAGTCTTGGAAAAATAGATTGATCGTGTAATGTTTTTAGTGTCTTGTCCTGGACAGTTAGAAAATGCTCAAATCGTATTTTTAATCATATCTCGATTTTTTCAAATGGAACGAGGGTGGCTCATTAGCATATTTGGAAAAAGCATTTTTTACAAATAATTTAATACCACACACTTCGAGTATTTCGAGTCAAATTTTTCTTACGAACCGCAAGTTATAATTTCAAATAAACCATATGCGAAAATGTCAAAAGTTGACATATGATATGTTATTCTATTCAGAGTGATATTTTCTATCGAATAAAGTAAAAAAATACCGGGGGTGTAATTTAAAAATCAAAAGTTGTAGTCATTTCCGGTGAAACAGGTAGTGACCGAAAACAATTGAATACGTCAATCAATCCTAATTTATGTCGTATACTAACATACCAAATCTCGTTTTTTTAACTAAAAAAATAAAAAAGCTATAGGGGTGAGCCACTTTTGAGACGCACCCGGTATATATAATTTTTTTTAAGTACTCCTTTTTTGTATAGGCGATCTTATATTTTGGTATTAATAATTATTAGTAACAGTAATAAACAAAAATTGGAATAAATCACTTTAAAATCTTTCGTAAAAAATTCTGAAAATCAAATAAATAATAAGAAAGTTATAAAACAATTAATATTTAATAATGATGTTTAAGTTTAATATAATGCTGTTAAATTCTTTATTATCTATCAATAAATATTTTTATTAAAATTTCGAATGTCAGAAAGTAAATTTGAAACCTATATTATACATACGTTTATTTACAGTCTGTTGGTACCCTTGTAACTGTCAAATCGATGAGTTATGTTATGTGGTTGGAAGATATTCCAGTAATATGAATTATGGCAACAAACGCTTTTAAAGCCAATCTCTGCAATTCTATTATACCCAAGCGAGCTAATGGCATTATTCGACATAAGAACAGCCAAAATGGAATAGAAGATTAAATTAGATTTAATACTCCATTTATTCTTGAGTTGGCCTCACAAAGGCTATTTTAGGTTTTAGAATATAATAGGTTTAATCACAAAGCATCCCTCAATTATGTTTTTTTTATTTATTTTAAAAACTTTTATGTTAATTTGCAATGATTCAAATCAAAATTAACTGAGATATGGTGGCTAGAAGCTAGGTAATGATAGTAGAAATTAAAAAAAAAAAAATAAGTTGCTGAAAAAATTCAGACTGGCGCACCTCATTCGCCTCAGTTGATTATACGAAAACGGAAAGATGTAAAAACAAAATATTTTAGAGGTATATATGGGAAGGGAATGTGCATAATTTGAAATTATTTTGAAATGTACAGGGTGTGTCAGAACTAAGATCCATGCCAAAGTAATATTTTTTCTTATGGAACTTCCGATATTTTATCTCATTTTTGGATTCTTGGACATAAAATAAGGCATTTACTATGAGGGTTTAATATGTTTAAAAGCTTTGGTTTTTGAGATATTATACCTTTATTTAGATGTCTTTGGTTACCACCCTCCCTATACCACAAATTTATTTTTCGCTCAATTTTATTTATAGCTCTTTGAACTTCTCTCCTTATACTTCCGAATGCATTTTGTACTCTTTACTGTAAATGTTGAGATGAATTGATTTCACTTTTACAAATGACGTCAAATAATGTAGCCCCTTGGCGATAGGTCCAGGAACCTAGCTGGACATTATCCTGCTCTACCATTTCCAATCCATCTTCCGGGAAAATGATTTGATTGTTTATATTATATTATATTTATATTAATTATTTTATATTATTTTATTGCATTTGATTTTCCGTATCTGTTCCGTATGTTTTACTCCACGTCACTGTTAAGTCACAAATTACCTATAATAGATGCGAAAGAACACCGAATTATGCGTTCAGGTTTCTGTGACCTTCAGAAAGAGTTCGTAGACAATCCGCATCAATGTATAGTTTGGGTTATTATTTGTTTGGGTGAAAACAATCTGCACTAATATGCTATCGAGGCATACAAAAAGGTTCACAGACTTCGAGACATACGAAAAATCAAGTCCATTTAGCGTGTGTCGCAATTTTCACACCTTAAAAAATTAGTTTTTATAGCTATAGCAACTGCAGCGACTATGAAAAAAGCTGTGTGATTTTCATAGAAAATAAGGGCACCTGTAATTCATTTGAAAATGTTATAAATCGCTAAAAGAGGTTTCAAATCTCTTGGATTTCTATTAATATTAAATAATTTTTATTAAAAATTGAACTAAAATTGTTAGTATCATTAAAAACAATTCAAATTCAAAAATTTTATCAGTCAAATTCCCTCATTTAAGGTGAATATTAAAGTAAATATAAATACAGCTCATTCTAAGCTCTACTTATCTTTAAGAAAAATTTAAATCATCGTTGCAATTGGGCCTTAATACCATTTCGAATGAACCATAGTATTAATAATGTACATTATAATAATAATAAATTTTATATCATAGTGTGTATTAAAACTACTAAAACACTTTTAAATTGGTATTATATTAACAACTTTTGTTTTTTAATCCAAAAAAAACTTACCAATTTTCTCAATCAAAATATTTGTGGTCCTGAAAAGGACCTTCGTTTTCCCATGTTCGTCAAGGTAGGTAATGGTAATAAAGATGTGACAAAATAGTTACATTTCTATTGGTTCTATCGGACTTTTTTCAACTATATAAATCTTTATTTTTTGTAAACTTTAATGAATAAAATATTTTCAATCTAATAAATAATTTAATGATGTAAATAAGAGGAAATTTCTCACATGGGTGGTCAAATTCTATAGTTTTCATTATATCAAACAGCCTCTGAACGTTTTCTTCAGTGCAAAACTCATCAAAATTTAATTTAAATAATTTTTCCAGCCTGTAAATAAAATGAACAAATTTTTCCACTTTCATGATCAAAGGCTTTTAAATGGGTAAATAATTTCGAGTTATCCAGAGATTCGGATTTTTTTGCAAATTTTAGACAAATATCACATTGATGTATTTGAACACCCTTTTTAATGATGTAGTCAAACATAATTAAAGGCATTTTGAGTTGAAAACATTTCTCAGAGGCTGTTTGATATAATGAAAACTATAAAATTTGACCACCCATGTGAGAAATTTCCTCTTATTTACATCATTAAATGATTAATTAGATTGAAAATATTTGATGTATTAAAGTTTACAAATAAAGATTTATATAGTCGAAAAAAGTCCGATAGAACCAATAGAAAGGTAACTATCTTGTCACATTTTTAATTAAATTTTGTTAAATAAATTAATTTTTTATACTATAAATATCTTTTTTTTTTCCTTATAAATAAACACATTTGCATCCCATTTTAAATAAGATATACAAATTACCAAAACTTAGAAATAACAGTTCAAAAGTTCAACAAAAATCCTAGGTCCGTATTTAAAAAAATTAAATTTGCCTAGGTATCTCAAAAATTATCAGCTTATTTGAAAATCTAAAAGTACTATCAGATAGCCCTAATAAAGTGGCTATGATAATGTGCAATTGTTTTTTGATTTTCTAAAAAGTAACGACAGGAAAAAATAAAATTGATTTTCAGAAAAGTCAGTTTCTTTCCAAAAAACTCAGCAATCCTTGAAATTTTTAAAACTTTTTTGATGGCATTTTGGTGAACATCCCAAAGCGGCAACTTTGTCCCAATTTAATCATTTCGTATCTATTACGGTTACCGAGATACCAATGCTCGTACCTCGAATTCGTAGCACCCTGTATAATGAAACACCCGGTATAGGTAGATAAAATTGTGCAAGTAGACTATTCTACTCTTACATATTATTAATCTATATAGATATTAATAACAATAAAAAAATAAAAATTTACTTAAGAAATTGCTTTTTTTTCTCAACTCAAAATGATTCATTTCCAATCTTATACTAACAGTATGTATAATAATTTTACACCTAACCTGTTCTACTTCTATATTTGATAATTTTTATGCTCTATTAAATACATAATATATCAAATAAGATTGTAATTATCTGCACAATTATTTGTGCAGAGCATAGAATACACTGTGAGCTAAAGAATCTATATAATTATATTTTATAATTCCGTTTCTTTATAAGTAACAACAAAATAGAGTAATATAAAAAAATAACCTTATTATCATTAAGGAGAAAACCCAATCTAGTATGAGGAAAACTTTAAGCATTAATCTTAAAGTTTTATCTGAAGGAAAAAAATAGTTTTGCTAAACTCTGCAAAAAAATATACAATATACAATAAAACAGTGTTTTATGTTGTTTACTTTATTTTAAGGGTCTATTTTCGGCAGAACTTTTGCGTGATATGGCCTAATAAAATTTCAGGAAAACCCTAAAAGAAATTAGAAACATATAGAGGACAGTGACATATACTATTAATTTATTAAGAAAAAAAAAATAGTTTAGAACTATAAAAAGGACATAGTGTATTATAGAATAGACAATATAGATTATATTATAGGACATTATAGAATAGAAATTCAACGAAAAATAGTAGGAAAGCATCGTATTCAAATCTTGAAAAATATTGAAATATATCGGATGCGTCTCAAAAGTGGCTCACCCCCTATAACTTTTTTATTTTTTCAGATAAAAGAACGGAATTTGGTAGGTTAGTGTATGACATAAATTCGGATTGATTGACGTATTCAATTGTTTTCGGTCACTTCCTGATTCACCGGAAATCACTACAACTTTTGATTTTTAAATGGCACTCTCGGTAATTTTTTACTTTATTCGATAGAAAATGACATATCATAAATATGTCAACTATTGAAATTCTCGCTTAAAACAAAATTAAATTTAAAAGTCAATCTAGAGTGCCATGGTTATGTTAAAAACACTAATCTTAATCAAGGAGCCTTGGAAAAACAGATTTGATCGTCTAATGATTTTAGTTTCTTGTCCTGGTCAGTTAGAAAATGCTCAAAAAGCATTTTTTAAGAATAATTTGGTACCACACACTTGGCATTTCGAGTCAAATTTTCGTTACGAACCGCAAGTTATAATTTAAAATAAACCATATATGTGAAAATGTCAAAAGTTGACATATGATATGTCATTTCCGGTGAAACAGGAAGTAACCGAAAACAATTGAATACGTCAATCAATCCTAATTTATGTCATATAGTAAAATACCAAATCTCGTTTCTTTATCTGAAAAATTAAAAAAGTTATAGGGGCGAGCCACGATTGAGACGCACCGGTATAACGTATGAGCAATATGCTAAACAGATTATCATGCTCTTTAAATGGTATCTTGATACACTTTTAATCATATCCGATTAAGTTTCTTTGACATCAATACTATGTATATTTATCGATTTTACTAAAACATTCCAATGAAGAAATTAGAAAATCTCCTTTAATGATAACTCAGATTTAAATAAACTACAATATTTTAACAAAAATTGTTAGAGGATTGAATATTAAGGATCAATTTGAATGTGTAAAGCCGGTTATGTTTTATAAGAGTTTTTTTAAGACGTGTTTAATACACCAATACTTCTTTTTAAACTTGTTAATAAAATAAATTTGTTATAAAATATAGCAAAAACTGATTTATTTGATATTTTTAACCTTTATGTTTATAATTAACAACAAGATTTAATGGAACCAAAGGTCTGAAACAAGGGTGCTGTATTTCACCAACACTGTTCAAGATGTATCTCGAACAAGTTCTCAAAGGTTGGAAGCAAAAATGTAGAAATATGGGAGTACCCATAGGGGATAACATGCTCTACACACTTTGCTTCGCGGACGATCAGGTGATCATAGCACAAGATTACGATGACATAAATTATATGACACGTAAATTTATAGAAGAATATCAATGGGAGCAATACGTAATA
>NW_022145636.1:1946369-1955340 GCF_002938485.1 Sitophilus oryzae | reverse complement strand
TGCCATTTTATTTTGCAAAATTTCAAAGTTACATATATACTTGATTATTTTGGACTTAATTGAAAAACGGTAAAAGAGAAACTGTTTCTTTGACCATACAGTCTCTACCCACCCCCTAAAATAATTTGGACTTATTTCTGGGACACAACTTGTATATAACGTAATATAGATTTATAGAGAATCGACAATCTCCTCTACTAAAAACGAACAAAAACCACTTATTTAAACAATTGATGGTAACATTGGTGTATGTCAACGAAGACATCTGTCCAGTAATCTGCAGTTAAGTTAAGTATACCGGAAGCATGCAAGACATGACAACGTTGGAAATTTTCAATTTTCTAGAATTAAAAGTGAAATGTCATAATTCTAATGTTCCTTCTTTATTTTAAACCGTTCATAACCGACCAAGTTTTGGCATTTTTTTTATGCAAAACGAATTTGAAATCAAGACTAATACCAACGAAATAATAATATGGTACGGGCATGTCCAAAGAATGCCAGAAATAAGAATCCCAAAGCAAATTCTGAACTGAAAACCCAAGAGAAGAAGAAACTGGTAATATATATATATATATAGTTATATATATATATATATATATATATATATATATATATATATATATATATATATATATATATATATATATATATATATATAGTATATATATATATATATATATATATATATATATATATATATATATATATATATATGGGATTTCATTAGTATAATAATATATATATGGGATTAATATAATATGTAATTTGGATTTCTCATGTCCTGTTCGATGTATAAACAAGACGAATTTTTAACTTCCAGGGGTTCCAGGGGTTTTTACCAGGGGTTCCATACGTCCATAATCTTAAAGGAATAATAAATTATGCCTTTTATATATTATAGTTTTTCTCTCACACATTGGTTGAACATACTTCTCAAGGCCGTCACCATAGCCTACGAATGTTCCTTCAAAAAAATTAAACGCTAGTTTTAATGGCACTTTCTATACGCTCATTAACTTATGTAAAACACAAACGTAATATGCTAAATAGACGGTGTTATTGAATAAACATTATAGGTATTATGGGCAGTGAAAAAAGTCACACACAGTACACTGTCGCATTGTAATTCCGCGGTGTTACATGACTATATTGTTAATTGTATAGTTAATTATACAGTTGGCTTTTTGTCTCCCTTATATGCCATACAGGGTGGACTAGAATTGATTTATTAAAATTTAATGAATGTTTTTTTAAGACTATTAAGAACATTTACCTTCAGGTTCTGTCTATGATCTATGATGAACAGTAGATGGAAAACTTTATGCATTTGCAGAAGAGCCAGGAAAACTTGGTCCAAATACGACCTTAAGAAATCGGGAAAGCTCATAAAGTCCCGTAAGGATATAGCCAGGTTAACAGCGGTATTTAGGGTGTCCCAGTGTGAGCGTGCATTAGAAGTTTCTAGAAAACTACAACATCTAGACCGGAGATTTTTTGCATATCATTGATTTACGACGTGATCTATCGATTAAAAATATTTTTACGTGTGTCACATAATTGATCATCAGTCACATAATTGACTAATGATCAATTATGTGACACACTTATTTTATCTTTATTTGATTACGGCGATGTTGTTTATGGTACATCCATAAACGCTAGATTCTCTAAAAAAATCCAAATACTTCAAAACTCGTGTCTATGGTTTTCTTTTAACATTCCTTTTAGAGATCTATTTTATCCATGACTAACAGACGACAATTTCATTTAATGACGTTCATTTATCGAATTTTAACTACAGAGCAGCTTCCCTATTTGTTCTCATTATTTCACTAAGTTGACCATGCTCATTCGACTAGGCAAGTGCATTATTTTAAAATTCCTCAACACCGAACAGCTAACTTCCAAAAATCTTTCAGTTTCATAGCGCCACATTTGTGGAATATTTCTATTAACTTTAAATTTCAATCCTTTACAGATTATAAAAAACAAATTAAAAATCATTTACTAAATTCGTGAAAATTGTAATATCTTTGACTGATTTGTGAGCTTCTTGTTCTTCGGATATGTCCGTCATTGGTTGCTGTTCCGGATTTTACACTGTTTCTCTCTGCTTATCTCCGCTCATCCCTGATAAAATTATATTTTATCTTTTTTGTTTATTTATCTAATTTCTGTTTATTTTTGTAATGTAATTTATTTCTATTTTGTTTTTGGGGTCTCACCACTCTGCACTTTGTGTCTTTGTATCGGTTTTTTAATCGCGGTGCGATCCCTTTAGACACACATTTATTAGGAATAGTAAAATTATTAATCTGTAAAACGTAATGGGGTCTAATAAAAAAAATTGAATTTGAAAAAGAAAAGACTATGGAGAAAATCTAAACCTATTTTTATATTCAAGCATTAGACCGGAATCGACGTCATGATGCGCAATTTTTTGACAGGTTTTTTGACATTTCACTTGACACATTTGAATTTGACGCGAATTTTTGCGGATTTGTTGGACTTTTCTGAGTTTATTTTACGTCATTTATTGCTGACAAATAATTGGTTTTATGCGGAGTATACAAATCTGGAAAGATATTGTGTCAGGACTTGAATAATTGTAAAGCTGTAAAGGGATTTCAAAAATAATTACTTGTGCAGCGTGCTATGCAAAAAATGTGATAAAAAATGTAAAATAATGGAACAGCTTTTTTCTAGGAAGTTACCGGGTGAGTCTTAAATAAGTTCAAAAATTTTCAGGGCTGGTAGATCTCGATAAAAGAAACATATTTTCTCTTTAGCGTTTTTCAAATAATTCCAAAATAACAGAGTTATTTTACTTTGAAAAATAAAAAAATATATTTTTGGCTTCAATTTTGAGAAGCAGTGGATTTTTTGGGTTTCTTGGTTGTCTTATTATCAGAATATTATGTTTTTAACTAATAATCCAAAAATTTTTTGGCAAAAAATATTATAAACGATTTTTCTAGGGTCGAAATATACTACTCCTAAAAATATTTGCACTTAATTAAGACTCACCCTGTATATATAATATTTTATTGAATTTTATTATTAACCTTAAGTATGACTTTGAACATAATATCCTGTACATAAATTCATTAATTTAAAATAAAACATAAAAATTATTGGTAGTAGCCTAGAAACATGTTGAAATATATTAAATCGGAGTGTTTTTTTTAAATTTAAATCACCCTGTATAATCTAATTCAATTAACATTAAAGAAAAAACAACTTCAAGGGAAAATAAAACAAGAAAAGTTTTTTTTTATCAAATTTTATATATTTATTTTCTACACTACACGTAACATAATATTATAACAAAAACAATATTAACAAAAATAAATATTAATTTTTAAAGCCTAAATTCATTAATTTTACATTTCTTATTTTCTTTATAAGAAAAATTTCACACATTTTTTTATTCCATTCAGTCACAAGGCCTCTCAAATGGTAAGAAAATATATTTTTTTATTTTTTTAGTAACCAAGCTTCTTTAAAGCTTTTAGATCCACATCTTTGTAGTAATCTTCACTATAAAACAAGAAAATAGTTTTATATAGGGTGATTCACGACGGATGGTACTTTAGACGTTTATGGAGATAGGATTTTTTGGAAAATTTGGATTTTTACAAAAAGGCACCTGCTCCATCTATCTAAAATGTAAGAGAAAATCCAAATTTTTTCTAGTTCTCCATTAGCATCTAACCTACCATGTGCTATGAATCATTTTGTATATTTATATCACATATATTTTTAAAGAAAAAGTGTTACGTTAGCACCAGATAGTGTTAGAGTATTATTACAAGATTTTTCATGCCAACATACAGAATTATTGTGTCTTAAAAATACCCCAGAAAATGAGAAACATGCTGTATGTGCCTGATTTTTTTTATATATGTGGCTGTTAACTGTACATAAGAGGGTGCAATAATGCAAGGATAAATGAAGGAATTGAGGGATATGAAATAAAAGATTTTTAAATTTTTGTATAAGTATATTTTTATTTATTTTTCTAGTTTTATATAAAAAAAAATCTTAATTTTGTACCGATTTTTTCCGGAATATAAAAATATAAATCAACAAAGATTCGCTTTGTCACCTTAGAGACTGTCAAACAATATTCTAAAACTCAAACAAAGAAAAAAATTAAATAAAAATCAAAAAAAGAGTCGAATTTTTTTTGACAGTCCCTCAAAAACGTGTCTTTTTTCAGTTAAATTAAATTAAAAAAAATAACACGCCGTCTTTTTTCGATATTCTACACGTAAAAATACCGAACCACGCCACTGAAAGATGTTCGAAGAAAAAAGTAGGGGAAATGAAGGTAAAAAAGAACTAGGGAAGAAGTCTGTGGTAACGTGTCATGTTTTTAGCACTGTGCGCAGCTTCCTGACGCATCGACGGTTTAGTTGGAAGGCTCAGGTGCGTTACGAGACGCAGGGGCGGGCCTAGGGGCTTTTTAGGGCGGAAGTGGCTCTGCTGGCGCTACTGGATTGAAGTCCGGCCAAAAGTTCGCTCTTGCGGATGCTCTTCAAGTCCAAGTCGCCATAGTAGTCCTCGCTGAAAGAGTTTTCGTTTGTTTTGTTGGATTTTTTCGACTAGAGTAGGTTTTGGGGTGGTTTTTTGGGGGGAGTGCGGTGTTGATTTGTGATTATTTTAGTCACAGAGAAGAGAAGAAGAAGTTAAATTGTGAAGTTAGAGGTTAATATTAGTGTAACCAGTACGAAAAATAGATTTAGCTGTATGAAAAGGATAAAAATAAAATGTAAAATACAGGAAAATTAATAAAAGTTGGCGTGAAAAAAGTAACCGTGGCAACATACATTTTTCAAATATTTATAACTTCTATTAATATTTTCCTGTATGTACTATTCTGAAGTACTTCCAAATATACACAGAGAAGAAAGTATTTACTCAGTTACTAGGTACTGCTTACACTACTTAACATACTATTACATAGATAGAAAGTTCAGATAATTTAAATTTGTTAATTTATTTAGAAGAATTTTTGTGCATAACAAGTAAAAATTATTAGTTTTTTTAATAAAAAAAGGTGTGAAGATCCACAGGATAAATTATTATTAAAAAAATGATGAAACTTACCATCCGGGGACATCTTCTGGGTCTTCACAGTTACCAGTACCATCGGCGTCACCGATTTTGAACACTGTACCAATTGGGCAACCGTATTCCCGGGCTTGTCCTAAACAAAACGTCATAGTTGTCAAAAATCAAACTCTTAATCAATTACAAAATTACTAGAGTATACAGGGTGATCCGAACTGTATTCCGGAATTTGGAGAAAATCGAAATAAAAATGAAACTTCTACACCCTGTATCTCCGAAATAAAGCATTTTAGGACATACATTTATACGAACTTTTTTACTTATTTTTATCTGCAGAATATGCTGTCGAAGTTTCCGGAATACAGGCCGGACCACCCTGTATATTTTTTTTAACAGTTACCTTAATAAAAATCAAAAAATATTTTCTTTGAAGAATGTACGAGGGTATTTTGAAGAGTTTCTGACCAGACGAATGAAGGAAACATAACAGGATTACGAGGGTTGTCTTATATTTTGCATATAGAGGTTGAAAAAACAGTAGATACATTTTAAACATTATTGTTTTTCGAAGTATCTTGCGGCGCCTACTATGTTTTTATACGCAAAATATAAAAGACAACTCTAGAATACACGAATACAGGGTGAAGTCAAAAACTATCCAGACTCCCCTCAAAGTTTTTGGTCAAAAAAAAACAAATTTTTCCTTACCTTCCAGACAGATGTAGTACTTCCTGCAGTCGTCAGGATGCGCGTGTCTGCTGAACGATCCAGCATTGCTGACTTCGCCTGCTGCGGGACATGTGAAACCTCCTGCTACCTCTGAAACCGGTAAGTATATTGTTGTCAAGACAATGGGAGGGCACTCAATTTTGAATTTGGATATCTGTTTATGTTTTTTGGGTCCACTATGTACAAGAGTAGTTGTTTTGTAGGTGTCTTTGTGGTTGTGATAGATAATATCATGCAAGTGAAGATTGAATAACAGAAAATAAAAATGAAAGTTTTGCTAGTCGATCGCATTGTACAGGGTGTCCCGCTAAGAATAGCTCTCGGCTGTATCTCGGAAAGTATTAGCCGTAGGGGCTGCGGAAAAAAATATTTATAACTAAAGAGGCTATGGGAAATTGCTGGAAATTATTTTCAAGCTTGTAGAACGACCGCTAGGGGGCGCAACTGCATCAAAAAATAATAAAATAGAGTTTTTACACAATTTTGCTTAGAAAAGGTGTACTATAAGTAACAGCTTCATAATCTTCAGTAAATTTTGAATGTTTTTTGTTAGAACCATTTTTTCCTATCTACCAAAATAAAGTGGTGGGGAATGGTTAGATCTGTTTTTATTTGAATATTAATAACTCTGGACTGGATGATCGGAATCCAACAAACGAGGGATCGTTTAAAAGAGCGTTTCTTACTCCATATTGTACCATATAAACAATAATAATAAGCTTTTGAACGTAGACGCTAGGGGGCGTTGTCTTACAATTTAACAAACATTGCGCGTTTTTTCAAAAAAATTAAATGCAATAGTATATGTAATTTTAGCTGACAGTAAAGAGTAGTAAAAGCTCAAAAAGTCAGCGAAAACCGCATCTTGATATCTTCTTTCAAACCGAAGATATATAGAAATACCAAAAAAAAAGCCCTTAATTACCTTATTTTTACAACACGGTATCAGTAGCCCTCTTGATTATACCCATTCTAACCTAAAAATAAGATAGAAACAGTTAGTTTATTTTATAATCGACGATATACCAGAATATCATAATATCAGATGTATTAATATCTAATAATTAAAATATTAATAATAGTGAATTAAATGCTTTTATTATTTGAAGTAGTTGAAGTTGTTGACATTTTGAATAAGCAATCAAAAGATAAAAAACGCTGCTAAGACTATCAAAATGTTGATGTAATAACAATTTGACGTTTATACTATTACGTCAAAAGCAACTTTTTTCCAAAGCCTACCATGACTTCACTGAATCATCGTTTCTTGTTCACTATTATTAATATCTTAATTATTAGATATTAATACATCTGGTATTATGGTATTCTGGTATTTCGTCGATTTTAAAATAAACTAATTGTTCTATCTTATTTTTTTGTTAGAATGGGCCTAATCAAGAGGGCTACTGATACTGTATTGTAAAAATATGGTAATTAAGGGCTTATTTTTTGGTATATATTATAATTTTGCTAATATCTTCGGTTTGAAAGAAGATGTCAAGGTGCGGTTTTCGCTGACTTCTTAAGCTTTTACTACTCTTTACTATCAGCTAAAATAACGCATACTATCGTATTTATTTTTTTTGAAAAAACGCGCTATGTTTGTTAAATTGTAAGAAAGCGCCCCCTAGCGTCTACGTTCAAAACCTTATTATTATTATTTTTATGGTATAATATAGAGTAAGAAACGCTCTTTTAAACGAGCCCTCGTTTGTTGGATTTTGATCGTCCAGTCCGGAGTTATTATCATTTAAATAAATATAGATCTAATCTTCCCCCAATACTTTATTTTAGCAGATAGGGGAAAATGGCTTTAACAAAAAAAATCCAAAATTTACTGAAGATTATGAAGCTATTATTTATAGTACCCATTATCTAGGCAAAACTCTATAAAAAACTATTCTCTTATTTTCCATAGCAGTTGCGCCATTTAGCGGCCGTTTTCCAAACTTGAAAATAATTTCCAGCAATTTCTCAAAGCCTCTTTAGTTATAAATATTTTTTTCCGTAAGCCCTATGGCTAATACTTTACGAGATACAGCCGAGAGCTATTCTTAGTGGGACACCCGGTATATTCGATAAATTTCATGCAATATTTACAAAAAGTCTCTTAATCTGTATAAAGAAAATGTGTTTGTTACCAGAGGTAGAGAGAACTCATAGAAACAAAGTTATATGTAATTTACTTAACTTAAAAATATGTAATTTACTTATAAATCCAAATCTAATAACACTACCAAAAAAGCAAATGTTTTTGACTCATTTACATGCCAATACAATGTGTCAAAAAATATGGTACAAAGAAAAACTAAAAGCATCTATATATTTCACAAATGTAAATAAAATTAATCTCTATATACAGTCAAACTAATATATATGGTAAAAAGATGGAATTTCAGTCTAAAATATATATTTTTTTTTTAATAAAAATCTGTCAACCAAGACACCAAATGTTTCTGTGGACTAATTTCATTCTACATGCCAATTGAATTCATGCCAATAGAGAGTGTGCCAAAAATAAAGGAAAAGTAATGGAATGTATGTAACATATGAAAATATATACATATATGTCAACATCTTTGAGTCGAAAATAAAACCAGTTCAATTGAGGGAATGTAGTGGTATTGGCAGTTAGCGTTTACCGCATTTTAAGACAGGCAGCTTTCACGCTAACGCAGCGTTCTGATTTTTCCGTAATATGCATGTCAGTAGGTATAAATAACGAGGTAGGGATGTAAAAAGCTATCGATATTTTTTTTATATCGATAGATTTTAATGTTTTTATTTTTATTATTTGAACAGAGATAATGATCTCATACGTTCATTCCTCGCTAGTATACATCAGAAAAAATTATCGATACTTAAAAAAAATCGCATCGATATTTTGAAATATCGATATTTTCATACATCCCTAGATGCTGCTAAATCCTGCAATTATCAGCAGGAATCCTTACTCACCCTCGTTTTTGCATTCAGGGACTTGATCAGCCCACATGCATACCCTGGCTTCTCTGTCGTAGGCTAATCCAGGAGAACACTGATACCTATAAATTGTAAAATAATATTTATGTTCTTTAATTATTATTATATTCAATTGAGGATAAATAGCATCTAAGACTCAGTGATTGATTTTAGCAATACGTAACTGAACGAAGTACTGGAG
>NW_022145636.1:1809840-1945723 GCF_002938485.1 Sitophilus oryzae | reverse complement strand
AGAGAGAAGATATATGTATATAATTTATGTCAACTTAAGGTCCTCAAAGAAGTCTGTGGCGTAAGAGTGTCCGAGAAGATAATTTTACGGTCAGAACCGTGGGGATGGGCGCCTCCTGAAGCATTATGGTTTGGGTTTGATTTCAATGTCAAACCATGCTTTGGTTATTTTCAAATGACGGCGAAATTAAACTTGCCACCAACAATTTGCAATTTTTATCATTATCATGTTCTTTTGAAGTTATTTTCAAATACGAAAAGTTGGCCTTTATGGATATTGTGAACTATATATAGCAGGTACTCCAGGGTTTGTCGCAACTAACGTCGTATCCCCACGCCTAACCGCGACCTGTTACGATCAAGAACATCTTCCTCTTCCAAGTTATGGTCCTCCATTGCCCTTCTGATAGTCTCATTCCAGGATCTTCTAGGCCGTCCTCTTTTCCCTTTTCCAGGAGGTGACCAGCTGTAAGATACTGTAAGGGCCATTTTGGTGTTCAATGCGTAGCAAGTGTCCAAACCACTTAAGGCCCCTCTGTTCGACTCTATCCACTATTGTCTGTGTGGCATCTATTTTGGTTCTGATTTCCACGTCCCTAACTCTAACCAGTTTAGATACTTTATATGGTGAACTATATACTACTAAAAACTGCCATCAGTTCAACGGGGTTTGGGGCTTCGGTTGTTTTAGAAATGTCGGCAGGAGGTTAAGACTTCGCGAAGGCGGGTACCGAGCTTCATTAAATGAGTGTTTTCTTTTTGGAAAATTTCACACGAAATTATTGCACAGGGTAATTTTAAAGTTAGGGTAAAAAAAACAACCCCCTCGATTAACCCTGTATAAATAATAAAACAATAATGTTATGAATAAACGTCCTTTGAAACTGAATTAATGAATAAGTTAAAATAACAAAATATAACACATTAAAATTTGACTAAAAAATTTCCCCGTTTGAAACTGAACAAGTAAGAATGCAAAAACAGGCAAACCTTAAGTTATATACAATATGATCGAAAAAACCGCAGCCATGATGGCTATGAAATGAAGATCGCTGTCATTTTATATGTAAAATATATGAGGAAATTCAGTCTCAACTGGACGCAGTTTTTTTCCAATCATGTTTAAGTTTTTGTTATTAAATTAACTCGGTTATTTAAATAATGTAATGTTACAAAATTGTTTAGGAGATACCATCCGATCGAAAAAACGGCGTCAAAACGGCTGGCGAATGAATATCGATGATAATTTGAGCGAGATCAAGCCCTAGACTTTCTTTATTTTTTATAGTGCTTACTGCCAGTTGGCCTTAAGAAACTTGTAATTTATTTTTATATCTTTTTGTCCTCCGTTTTACCTGACAAACAAAACTGACAGGTGTAGACGCAGCTTTAAATAGGTATGTTTCTGACTCTTTTATATCCCTTGATAGTTTTACTTAAATTTATTATTTTTGCTAAAAGAATGGTGTTAAATAGGCGGAGTTATAGTATAGAAACAACTATAGGTCATAAAAGTTCGTTACACATTTTGACATTAGTCACGTTCACACGTTTAAAAAGTATTTTTACCTTTTAGTGCCCTTGAACGTTAGCACCATAACAGGCATTTAACTGGTTCTGTGATAGTTACCGCTCGCAAGACAAGTTAAAAAACCTATTATACACTTTTGCCCGCAGAAACACACGGTACTGTTAAAAATTCCTGTATACCTACCGACAATGCCGTAATGTGCAGTACGTCTACTGAAACGTATAAGAGTTTGTTCTTTTCTGAGAATATTACAGATAAAATTTAAAATAAATGACAAATAACAATTATTTTTTGTTTATTTTTCAAAAATTTGTCAGTCAGAAATGTAGAATGACTGAATATTTATTGTGTCCCCTGAGTTTATCCTCTGACAACAACTGTATATCTTCATCAACTTAATATACGCAACTTAAACACGAATTGTGCATTATTTTCTATAATAGTTATTTTTATACATCTATTAAAATGGTATTTTATCGTCGATCGGAAAAGATAATTCAGGAGTTAATTCATTTCAAGAGACGATAATGAAATTTATCGTCGTGTATAAAACAATATATTTTTCCATAGCGAGTTACGTTTTAAAAAATATTCAGAAACTATTATTTCAAGGAATTTATTACGAGTAGAAAAATATTGTGCTGGGTTGGCGTTGGTTTCTATGTAATTTGGACAAATAAATATAGCAAAGCTGTCTCTTTAGTTATCAGTTTTGGACCAGAGAGAAAACTAATAAGTAAAGTGAGAAGGCTTGTGGAATAGGGCATTTCGTAGACAAGTTTATTTTGCCACCGCGCATCCCAGACGCGCATAGCGTTTGGCGGTCAAAATGAGTTATCAACTTTGCAAGTTAAACATTTGACAGGATTAATTAGATTGTCAGTAGCTTTTTTCTATTTCTTAGCTCTAGAAGGAGATAACTAAAATCTGTTGATAATCGGAGTAATAAATTGTTTTGGACTGAAGGTGCCTGTTCTTTTAGCTTGTCAGAAGAGAAGATTATTGTCATTATTGATTATTTCAGATTCCACGATTATTCGGCATTTTCGTTTTGTGGTTGAGATCCAGACAAAACGTTTCCTTTAGTTGTAAAAGTTTTATCTCGGTACTATTTTAACATACCTAATAGTAATAGTGAGTGCACATAATAATCACCTGTTCACTCCCAACCAAATAAGATAAAAAAAAAGATGAAGATTGAAGCTTTGAGTTGGAGTATGGCAAAGAGTATGGAGTTAAATAAATTCTTATGTTCCTAAACAGTATTTTTATTTATAGGTTTTAATGCGTTAAAGTGTATAAAATTAAATTTTCGTTGTCAACAAATAATCTAAAAAACTACGAAGATTTCTTATTATAAAATTAAAAGATTAAGATTCGGTTCAAACATACAAATTTTAAATTTTTGGCGCCAGTATATAGGTATGAATGCAACCTACTATATCGATAATGCGCTCATAGTTCGGGTTAGACGCCAAAAGCCGCGCTACTAACACAGTCTTCAAAAATTAACGTTGATCTTTCACTTTAGCTATTAGTGTTCTCTCTGGTTTTGAGTCAATATTTTAATTCTCTTTCGTGTCGATTGCTGATGAATTGGAAGAAATGGCCTAAAACAAATAAGTAAATTACCAACAGATATGCAAGCTGAGGCGACCAAACGCCACATATCCAAGCTACTTCCATTTAAATCCTGAATAACTTATGAAAAGGAATACAAAAATTTTTCAAAATGGAAGCAATTAAAAAACGTGCCAGGAAGAAATAAGTTTTTAACCTATCCTCGCTGTTAAAGTATCATTTAATCTACCCCTTGCGGCTAAAGTACTATTTTATCTGCTATTTTGAGAGATATAAGGCAATTTTAACAGTTGGTATGAAAAATTAATAATTCTTGAAAAATGTAAATTTTGTCAGTGATGTAAGGAAATCGCATGTCTAGACTTAGGTATAATAATTTGCCCCACTTTTTAAACCAGAAGCTAATAATAATAATAAACAGTAAAGATTTAAAATGCCAATTAATCTTTTTAGTTTCGAAAATGTTGAAACGCGAAATGTTAAAATATGTTTTATTAATTTTGAGAGATTCTCATTAAAACTAGCCTAAATTATACAGGGTAATTCATCGAAAAACGTTCCTGTGCATAACGGCCAGGGTACTTTTTTTTAGAAAATCCAAAACACGTCAATTTTGTTTGTGAGGGGACAACTTTTGCCCCAAAATGATTGCAAAATATTCAACCCTCTAAGCGGGGGGGGTGTCATCCCCCAACTTTTTTCAAATGAGAAGGGGGACAAGTGGCGCCGCAATGAAAGAGCTTTCTATTCTCTATATATTCTCGCTTCGTTTTGAAAATCGGTCTAGTCATTGAGAAAATATAAGGATTGAAATTTGAAATAAGTTTATTTAAACATTTATCAGAGTAAATGATAAGGATAAATTCCTTCGGACCACTTGTTGTTTTTTTATTATATTTTTTAGATGTTTACATTTTTTTACTTAAGCCACAAGGTTGAACGATCAGTTTCAGTTCTTTTCTTTTGACACCCTGTATATTTCTTTTATTCAGCTTTAAAAAATATATAAAATTGAAAATGCCAATCAATCCTGATTTCAAGGGCGTAGATAAGGGTGGGGGTACTGGGGGACAGTACCCCCCCTGACGCTTGACGAGATACGAGAATTGAAATAGTCATTGACTATGAAAGGATTTTTTTTTAATTAATATCCGACATATAAGAACACTTTGTATGCTTTTAATTATGTTGATTTATCGTTTATAATATGTTCGACCTAATTAAAAGCACACAAAATGTTCTTATTGGCCAGGACAGATTAGTGGGTTAACTCTAATCAATATCCATAAAGATAAGCTGAAATAAATGTTGATGTTGTTATTGATAGGTTTTCCAAACAGCGTACTAGAAAACTTGATTTTGTTTTGTAGTTTTATTTATAGTTTTATAGTTTTTTTTTGATAGTTTAGATTTTTTATTTATAGTTTGTGAAAATTAACTAATAAACGTCGTTGTTTCATTTTTTTTTTTTTTTTTTTTTTTTTTTTTATTCTTTTGTGTTATGTTTTATATCTTTTGAAGACAAAAATCGCCGTCGCTTTAATTCAGTCAAAATTCCGACGGTGATTTTTCTGCGACTTAATCATAGTAGGTACCACCCCCATAGCATACACCTATCTACGCCCCTGCACCCTGTATGTATATATCCAGACTTTTCAAGAAATGAACAAACCTCAAAAGTAGGTATAGACCTTATTTTAAAATATTAATAAAAAAGTTATAGACAAAATTTAACCTAGCATTTATAAATATATATTAACAACCCCGTAGAAATACGAGAAAAATCCAACATCGCATAAATACAACATAATTATTACGTAATACTTGTAAATCGAGACTTTCAAGCTAGTTTAGTGCCTTTTACACACAACAACGATCGAAAGTAAACAATATTTAGGCCAAACAGCCACGCCAAAAACGCTCTACTATTTTAATAAGCCGATTAGAAAAATAAAACGCGATCGTTTCCTAGGAAATACATCGAAATCAAATCGGAAACGCAAATTTTCATCGATTTTTAACTTTATTTCTGGCCGTAATTAGAGATAAACGTCGGATAATTACACCGGTAACAAAACGCAACAAATCATTCTTGGCTGGGACAGCTTTCAAAATTCTTACACTCTTAATCCTTTATTTTATCTCGTATTATGTTTATAGTAGGGGTGCTGAAGGTGGCTAAATGCACATCTGTACCTCAGAAGAAACCTTAAGTGCAAAAGGCTGCAGCGAGTTTTTATACGACAAAGCTTTAGTTTTAGAAATGTTGAGACTCAGGAGGTTCGAATCGCAAGAAGATTTAATGGTGATTAATTTGATATAATCCTCTGAAGTGCCGTGACGTCCTTGTTGCTCCAAGCGAAGCTAGTGTCGTCCGCAAAAAGGCATATTTTACCACTTATGTTTATGTTAGCAATGTCGTTAATAAAAAGAAGAAACAAAATAGGGCCTAGTACTGAGCCTTGAGGTACTCCACCTTCTATTGGCTTGTTAGAAGACAACGTGGTATCCACCCTCACAAATTACTTCTGTTGCTAAGATACGACTTAAACTATTCGAGTGATGATCCCCTGAACCCATAGTGCTGCAGTTTATTAAGTGGGATCTTATGATTTAGACAGTCGAACGCCTTAGAAAAATCACAGAAAATTTTTGCTGTAGAAATGATGGTTATTTAGGCTGGAGTAAACTTTATTAAGGAGGGAAAACATAGCGTCATTTGTGGACTTGTTGCTTAGAAATCCAAATTGATGTTCAGTAAGTATTTTGTACTTAGACAGAAAAGATACCAGCCTTCTTTTAACCAACCTTTCTATGATCTTAGATAGCATTGGAAGCTCGATCTTTGTCTCCTCCTTTATGCAGAGGAATTATTATTTTAAAGTGATTAAATGAACGAATAAAAAATGATTAAATCCCAAAATCCGCGCTGGAGCTCTCCTACTATTATTAGCTAAAATCGAGCAAAATAGCGAAAAATAAAGCTGTTGTGAAAGTCCTTCTGATTTTATATAATTCAATGAATAATAATTAGTAAACCCGATTTGTCTAAGTAAAATAAAAGAACAGGACAATCTAATTTGAATAATACAAGAGGTGGTTTGGTTTTTAGAATTTTAGTTTGCTTGTGCCATCTATGGAAGTTTTGCCGAACTACAAAAGCGTGGCGCTGAGATTCAACTGTAAATTGGCTAAGCGCGCTTATTTTAGTACAAGGCGCGTTCCGGTAGATGGCGCTACAGTATTTTAAATTTGTATTCCTCTGATTAAAAATATAAATGGACGAACCTTACTATTCAAAACGAATGAATCCGAGATATACAAATTAAACGTATAGAAAAAAGTCCTACGTTGTCAATTATTTACTATAAAATTTTTAAATTATTAAATTATAAGTAGTTTTTGGCTACACTAATTTTTATTTGAAGATTTATAGAATTTTCTCTATTAATGTATACTTATTTTGCACCGGGTCATTGTGATTACTGTGAATATTTAGACTCATCCGAGGATTTATCTTTTCCAAACCTTATCTATACTAATATATAAAATCCTTAAGTGACTGACTCACTGATTAATCACGATCCTGCTCAAACCACTCAACGTAAGAAGCTCGATTTTGGCATACAGGTTGATTCTAGGGTGTTCGAAATTCCAGTTCCAAAGGGGTGAAACCACCCCTCAAATATCACAATATTTTTTATTTAAAAAACGGCCAAGTTTCCAAAAAAAAACGCTTAAACACGTATATTTTTTTTTATATTTTAAGATTTTTTAAAAATGTATACAGGGTGTTTCAAAAAATCTGGTCATTGATTAATCGCGATCCTGCTAAAGCGCTTGACGTAAAAAGCTGATTTTTGGAAATCGGATTGACTTTTAATGTGTAGAGGTTCGATAAGAAGGGATTTTTCGAAACTCGAATTCTAAGGGGGTGAAACCACCCCTCAGATATTAGAATATTTTTTATTTAAAAACCGGTGAGTTTTTCGGAAAAACTCTTAAACACGTATATTTTATTTTGTTGTTTTACATATTTTAAGATCTTTTAAAAATTTATACAGGGTATTTCATAAAATATAACCATTGAGTCATCACGATTCTGGTTAGACTGCTTGACGTTTAAAGCTGATTTTAGGCAAACGGATTGACTGTGGGGTGTAGAGGTTCGATAAGGAGGGGTTTCTCGAATCTCAAATTCTAAGAGAGCGAAAATGCCCCTTAAATATTACAATATTTGTTATTAAAAAAACGGTTAGTCTTTCGGGACAGGCACAATTTATTTTGTTTTTTACATATTTTGAAATTTTAAAAAAATCACACAGGGTGTTCCAAAAACTTGGGTAATTGATTAACCACGATTCTGCTTAGACTGTTTGACATAAAAAGCTCATTTTTGGCAAACGTTTCAAGTCAAATTTCAACGAGATGAAACTGGCCCTCAAATATTACCAAGTTATATAATAATATCGCCATATTGTTTTTTCTCATGCTGACATAAATGTGAGAAAGTTTTATCCAGTTTGTATGTTAATGGCAATTCTTCTTCTTCATTATCACCATTATCACCATTACAAATGATGAATTTGACGCGAACGAAGTCGCGGGTACACGCTAGTACATATATTTTTCTCAGATTTTTATTGCCATTAATTCAACAGAAACGTCAATTTTTAAAAGCCTTGCAAACGGTAGAATTCAGGAAACCGGTTGCCAAAGTCGTACCACTATATCAAACCTACCATCTGAAACATCTACATCACACACCGGAAAAATCTAGGGATATCATTTTATTAAAGTTAAAAATAAATGTTTTGAATAAACAACCACATGTTTGTAGGCCGATTCTTTCTACTTCGATTGAAACGAAGTAGTCACACTAGTTATTTCTAAATTTGGGATATTTGCAGAAGTGTTTGTGCATTTTTTGTCAAATGTATTAAAAGCACCTAGCATCAGTTGTTCGAATTTAACCTGTATTGGCTATGTTTTTATGATAACTGGCCAGAATTCATTCAAATAACTCTGTTTAGTATTAAACGACATTATGGAGCGTAGACATCTTAACAGAGACGAAATGCTAAGGGCCATGGGTATGCTCGAAGCTGGAATGCGCCAAATCAACGTAGCTAGAGCATTAAATACAACGGAAAGAGTAATATCGCGATTAAGTGCACGCTACCGTGAAAGTGGTGATGTTGCTGAAAGGCACTCAGGGCGACATCGCATTACTACCCGTCAGCAAGATCATTTTTTACAATTAAATGCTCGACGCCGACCGACTTTTACAGCACCAGAGCTTAGTTTAATTCTCCAGGAAACACATAATGTAACCGTTAGTCCTGACACTGTTCGCAATAGTTTAAGAGAGGTCAACTTAAGAAGCAGACGCCCCTGGAGAGATCAACCCTTAACGAGAGGAAATCGAGAGGTACGATATTTGTGGGCCCAAGATCATGTTCAGTGGTCGAATGAACAATGGGCCAATGTTCTCTTCACTGATGAGTCACGCTTTGGAATTCATCCGGATTCGAGAAGGCTTAGGGTATGGAGACAACCGGGAAATCTTATTCGGTTGGATCATGTTCAGGAAATGCACCCTTATCAAGGTGGAACAGTTATGGTCTGGGGAGGAGTCCAGTTAGGCCGAAAAACCGATCTCGTTTTTCTTGAAAGGTTTCTAACAGAAATCAAATATCGTGATTTAATTCTTGAGCCTGTCGTGTTACCATATGCCAATGATTTTGGGAGAAACTTTATTTTCATGCATCACAATGCACGGCCTCATACAGCCAGAGTGGTAAGTGAGTTTATCAATGCTCATCAATTAAACATCTTACCCTGGCCGGCACAATCTCCTGACCTCAACCCCATCGAGCACGTATGGGACTCGCTCCAAAGAAGAATTTTGAGAATGGGTATGCCTCGTGAAACTCGTAGGGATCTGGTTCGGGCCGTGAACGCAGCGTGGCAGGCTGTACCTCAAGAAGAGATCGACAACCCGATCAGGAGCATGGATAGACGATGTAGGGCTGTAATGAACAGTAGAGGAGGCCATACCCTTTATTAAGTAAAAATGGTTTTATCTTTTTTTTTAATTCACAGTTTAGAATATAAAAAAATGTGTGTATTTTTTTGAGTTCAATAAAAATCAAGGTAAATTTGAAAAATTCGGTAAATTTCGCATTTTTATTTCCAATACGTCCTGTAAACTATTTGTTTATTTTAATTTTATTATATCAGAAATGCAAATAAAAAATTACTGACGATGGCTAGATAAAATTGTAATATCCTGGACTTTTTCCGGTGTGTGTATATCTGAAACATATCTACATGTTCATGCTTAGGCATACTTTTAAAGTGAAACAAAAGTCACATCAGACATTAACTTCTTAACAAATATCATAAACTCATCTTCCTAACCACTATTTTCATCTGATTTGACGACTGCTACTATCAGTTCAGTAAAATACACTTAAAGACACTTAAAATGACACTATGCATTGAAAATCCACCAGCCGTCGCTGTAAGAATCATCATTATTTAAAACTCAGAAATGCATTAAAACTGTTTTACTTTTACTCTTTTCAAGCCATTACAAAAGCTTTTTCTTTCATACATCTCGAAATATTCTCGATTTTTTTTTCACGGGCATCTAACAGAAATAAACGTTTTTGATATAATTTAGTTTCTCCATTCTTTTACGTACTTATTTACTTCCTTTGATGACACCAAGTTCTCTTTTTATTTAGTTTTGTATCTAGACCAAATAAAACAAAAGTGTACCAATATTTAAGCATGGTAATTGTTGCGTTTATGCCACAATGTTTGACATAATTACCCAACACATCCTGTGGATTTACTGTAACATTATTAAATTATAAATGTAAAAAAATTAAAGCACAATAATTATGTTGCTTAAATGTAATTAAAGAATAATGTACAGGGTCGTCCGAACTGTATTCCGTATTTCCGTATTTTATGAATAATTTAAAAAAATAAAAATTTCCCAAATTTATTATTTCAGTCAAATAACTATCTACTCAACGTTTTTATTCTTTGTCAATAATGACATGTATTGACTATTTCCATTCTCAATATCCTGAGAACGGTTACTCGTAGCGATTTTTACCAAGAGACCTTTTTTACGTAAAAAGTCACGAAAATGTATATTTTTTCACTCAGTAGTTTTATACAGGTACAGGCGAAAAGTTATTACTCTTCAAAACAGTTAAAACACATGTAGGTGGCACTCTCTACGAAAAGGAGTCATATTGACATCAAAATCAAATTTCTTAAGTCAAAAAACTCCCAGACACTAATTTTCATCCAAATATTGACGTTACTTCAGAAATTATTTGGGAAAAACAAAATAAAAATGATATTTCTATACCCTGTATCTCCGAATTTTAGGACATACATTTATACAAATTTTTTACATATTTTTATCTGTTTGGACCATCCTGTATATGTTTAATACTTTATACTGTAATACTGTCATATGATCGAAAAAAAAAACTGCGTCAAAGATGACTGAGCAATGACAATCGATGATAATCTTGCCTAGGTCAACCTCTAAACGTAATTTTTCTGTTTACTCAATATAAAAATAAATCACAACCATCTTAAAGCCAACTGAAAAATAAATACTAGTCTATGGCTTGACCTCTCCAAAATCTCCCCGCCTTTGACGCCGTTTTTTTTTTCTCGATCGTATAGAGTACTATGACAATTATTTCTGTATAATGTCAAAAACGACTTTTGTTTTTCATATCCTTTGTATACAACGCCCACTTGTTTTTTTATTAACTGTGAGAAAAAGACATTTTTTTATCAAACAATGCCGCCCAGTGAAACCGAAAGTAAACACACGTCTAAGGCCGTCGGCATATTGTTATTATTTATCATTTCGTTTGCTAATTTCAGCAACCAGTCTAATTGTTCTTGAGGGAAAAACTAACTCTCTGGCTATTCTAGAATACAAATAAAAATGTCCAATGCAAATTTTTCATTGTTTTATTGTTAGCTCACCAACGCCAAGGGTTGGAGATTTTCTCACACAACTTTTTGTTCACATCTCTTTGGTAACTTTTGCGCAATGCTCCGTATGGCATACAATGAATGCCATGTTTTGCATTAATCATAAAAAAAATATTTTTTAATTGTTATACGGTGTTCAGTGCAGTACGATTAAAAAATATGTATTGTAAAATATAAAAAAATAAATACAAAAATAAATAAGGTATATAAAGAATAATAAGTTTAAATCTGTGTACAGCCAGTCTCTAGATATCTAGATATCTATTGCCAATAAAAGAAGAAAAGAAATAGTATACAGAGTGAATTTTTAAAATGTTTTTGAAATATAACCGTAAAACCAAAAAAGCTTAGGAATTTGTGCAAAATCTAATGTATGTATTAGGATGTATTTCAGGAAAATAATTTAACCTCTATGATGTTTAGGATGTTTTTTTTTAAATAGAGTACCCTGTATAATATTGCATTTTGTGCTTCCTTTTTGATCACTTTACATAATCCTAAGATATTTTTAAATATGTTTTGATAGTTTCGAGTATATTAATAATTAAATAAAAAAAATATTTTTTTCGGCCTTTTTTAAAAAAATTATTAAAAGAGTTCCTGAAATCAAAACTATATTAGGTATTTACTTTAGATGGTCGGTACTTAATTTTCTATAAATATCGTACTCTTAAATCATACAGGGTGTTTAAAATTCTACGGCAAACTTTCTAAAATATAAAATAATTTTTATTCGTTTTTTTTTTAAATGGAACACCTTGTATATTATTTTTTTAATAGATAGTTTTAGAGAGTTAAAAAAGGGACATTTTTTTATTTAAAGTATTTCAAAATTTTTAACAGTTTCGCTGATACACGCAGTATTATTTCATATGGCCATATGGCATTGGGTGGCTTTGATAAAAATTTACTGTGGAAAATGCCATATTATTATAAAACCGCGAATAGCTGCAAAACCGTTAAAAATTTTGAAATACTCTAAACACAAAGAATGTTCGTTTTTTAATTTTCCATTTATTAAAAAAATAATATGCAGGATGTTTCTTTTAAAAAAATCAAAGAAAATTTATTTTATATTTTAGAAAGTTTGGCGTAGAATTTTGAACATCCTGTATGATTGAAGATTAGGATATTTATAGCAAAGTAAGTACAGACCATCCTACCAGTAAATACGTAATACCGTTTTGATTTCAGGACATTTCTTGTATTTTTAATACTGTTTTTAAGAAAGGCTGAAATATATATATACAGGGTTGTTCACCACATACGACACGGAGTATTGTAGCTAAACGATTATATCTTTACAAATTGTAAGTTTGGGGTTCGTTGAAGGACTATTAGAGCTACAATCTAAAAATATTTTTACAAGATACAGAGTGTCCCAAATAAAAAAAAAATATCAAAGTTGTATTTTTTTAAATGGAACACCCTGTATATTATTACATTTTTAGTTTCTACGATTAAAATAAAGGTAAATTTGATTAAGGTTTATTATACTTAAACCTTACCGTTTTTGAAATATTTTCAATTATGTGAAATTGCAGTAAAAATTTTAAAGCTTCATTTCTCCAAGGGTATCAATGTTTTTAATACTAAATATTTAATGAAGTTTATTTATTGATCAGTTATTGTGTTGCAATAATAAAAATAATACTACCTTATACAGAGTGTCTAAAAATTTATTTTAAATAATTATTAGCGTCAAACGGCAATAACTTCTTTAATTTAAATGGAATGCCCTGTATATTTTAGGAGAATCAGATGCACAATTAAATTGTCTATCAAATTGTATTATACCATTTTTTACCTATCCCTTCAAGTTTTCGTAGAAAATGCATTTTCTTTTACTTTAGACCTTATTTATCAATATATCCATGGAATATTGACATTTTAGATTGTTTTTAAAGCAACAAATGTACAAAATGTACAGACTAGTAATATTATCGTTTTTAGCAAAACGATAATATTACTAAACCATTTGTATGCAAAAAGAAAACTATTTAAATCTTTATAAAAGAGTATACCATTAATTAAATATAACACCATTATTTCCGCCCATATACTAATTAATTACATACTTAATTGTGTTCGTTAATAAATTATTATAAATAAATATGGATTTGAGTCAGAAATCAATATAATAATAAGTTATCAAATTAAGTCTCTGTTGTTATAAATAAGCATTTATTAAAATATGAAATATCATTTTTAAGGTGTTACTTTTTATCACACTGTCTAATGCCCATACAAAATTCAGTTTTTTAGTATTTGGAGCAATTATTATTAATCAACGCAAACAGTCAGTTAATGTAGTTTGAATACTGGAATCATATTAATTGATCCTCTTTAACAAATATTTAAACACTTTTTTTTTATTTTTCAATGAAATAAACGAATTATATCGACAATATTACTATCTGTACTCTTTAAAAATTTGGTACATCTTTAAAAATAATCTAAAATGTCAATAGTCCATGGGTATATTGATAAATAAGTTCTAAATTACAAGAAAATGCATTTTCTACGGAAACTTAAACAGATAGGTAAAAAATGGTATAATATAATTTGATAGACAATTAAATTGTGCATCTGATTCTCGTAAAATATACAGTCTATTTAAATTAAACAAGTTATTACCGTTTGAAGCTAATAATTATTTAAAATAAATTTTTAGACACTCTGTATAAGGTAGTATTATTTTTATTATTGCAACACAATAACTGATCAGTAAATAAACCAGTAAATATTTAGTATTAAAAACTTTGATACCCTTGGAGAAATGAAGCCTTAAAATTTTTACTGCAATTTCACAAAATTGAAAATATTTCAAAAACGGTAAGGTTTAAGTATAATAAACCTTAATCAAATTTACCTTTATTTTAATCGTAGAAACTAAAAATGTAATAATATACAGGGTGTTCCATTTAAAAAAATACAACTTTGATATTTTTTACTTATTTGGGACACTCTGTATCTTGTAAAATTATTTTTAAATTGTACCTCTAATAGTCCTTCATCGAACCCAAAACTTACAATTTGTAAAAATCTCATCGTTTAGCTACAATACTCCGTGTCGTATGTGGTGAACAACACTGTATATATGTTTTTTAATTATTTATCTATAACTCTGAAACTATTAAAATATATTTAATCAGATCTTAGGATTATGCAAAATGATCAAAAAGGAAGCCAAAAATGCAATAAAATGCAGGGTGTTCCATTTAAGAAAAATCATCCCGATCCACTCACACTTTTTTGAGCCACCCTGTAGAAGATAAAATATTTTCCTGTGATACATTCTAGTACCTACTTGAGGTATGCACTTAAACAAAATTTCTAACTTTTTTATTATAGAAGCTACAGATGCCCGATAGTTTTACCGGACCCGGTATAATTTAATACATAATAAAATAATGAAAAAATCTGGAAAACTTTTGCATTAAATCTAGAGACTGTTAAAAAACATAAACAAGAGCTATTTACAATCAGTTCAATAGAAAAAATTAACTATTTACTCCATGTATTCCATTTCTTCCTCTTTGAATCTCTTCGTCCGGGCTCCATATCTTCTTTTAGAGCTATTTTCTTCTTCTCCGTCGTCTTCTCCAAGGATCTCTACATTTCTGACAGGCGATTTCCTGTATTGAGGTGTCGTGGCTGTTGCTAGAGGCTGTGAATCGCTGTCTTCCTCAATAGGGAGGGCTGGATTCATGGCTAACTGTAGCATCCTCAAAAGAAGCATTTCCCTGACTTCTACAGGCAGGTATTCTTCTGTTTGTGATTGTTCTGGAACAAAAAAGGAACAAGTTAATGCATGTAATATTATCATAGTATTAAACTAATACTATATTGTTTTATTAGAAGTAAAAATGATGGTTTCTCTGGCGAGACTGTCACAAGAAAAGTCATTTTTAGTCCGAATAGAACATGCTGTTTTTTTCAAACGACACAAATAATTTTTTAAACAACTTCCAATTATTTAAATAAATTCCGTATATTAGAAACTATCTCCAAAGCTTAAAATCGCTTATTTTAATGTATTGTCACTGAAAAATAAGTATATACAGGGCGATTAAAAATTACGTATAATTATTTCTCCCTTATTCCAAATAGAACACCCATAATTTATACCATAAATCAACACAGCTTTTATTCAATTTTATGTTTATTGAACACCTTGTACAGTGTTTTTTTTTCAACATGATATGATATTTTTTATTTTGCGAAAGCTTTAAATCTTAAAAAATTAATATAAAAAAAAACTAGTACATTTCTTAAACATCCAAGTACAACATAATACAAATTTCGAATAAAAATGTATTTCTCTATTTTCCCTGTATATTTTGAAGATATCATGAACCTTTTTAGAATACTGTGTCACCCTGAATATAGAAATATACAGTATGTCTCCGGAGTGTCTTTACTAGAAGATTTTTTTTATTATCGACATTTTGAAAAAAATGCATTCTTCATAAAAACTTTTGCTTGGTCTAACCCTCCCCTCCCCCCCTGTTTATAGTTTTCTAAATATCCATACAGTTTTAGCGAAAATTAAAAAAAAATTGAAAATGTAGTTGGATTTCTTCCAAGTCCTAAAAATTTAATTAATATAATTTCGATTTCATTCTTTGATAGATCGCTATAATTAATTTTGAATAATGTCATATTTTTTGATGTTGTTAAAATGTCACATTTTTCGATAACTATTATCACCCTTTCCGTAGCATTGAACTAGATTAAAACTACACACACAAATATACTACACACACGAAATTATACTACACACACAAACGTGAACTACCACTTCTGTGGTAGTTCAGGCGTTTTGATTTTTAGGACTAGAAAAAAAATCAACTACATTTTCATTTTTTTTTAATTTTCTCTAAAACGGTATGGAAATTTAGAAAATTATAAACGAGATTAACCATTTTAGAACAAGCAATATTTTTTATGAAGAATACATTTTTCTCAAAATGTCAATAATAAAGAAGTTTTTTTCTTTTTGTAAAGACAATCCGAGGACATACTGTATACCATACAGTATCGTTAATACATTCATTTGTAGCATTTTCTTAAAAAACTACAGAAATAACTTTATTTAAAAAAAAGCTACTAAATATATATTTTAAACAATATTTAATAAAAAAAATCTTAAGTGTTTTGCTAAAACTTTTAGAAATTTAAGAATTATTTCTTACTATACACATTTTACATGAATTCTAATATTAAGTGAATCTAGAACAAAATAAAACTAGTAAAAATAATCTAGAACTGACCTTGTTTGTATACAGGGGCATGTACAGGACTCTGAGCTCTCCCAATCCTTGTCAAAGTATACGGCCTCTCGTACCTCACAGCCGGCCTGTGAGGCAAATTATTCTCACCGTCCCTACCATCTTGCACTCTCTGATAAGCATACCTCACCATGGACTCTTGAGGATTAGGAGATGCCACTCTTTGAACGTAGTAAGCTTGAGGTGTTGGTTGAGGATGCACTATTTGAGGCTGCAATCTCGCATGAGTCAGCGCACTGATCCGTTCCAGTTGTTTCTGCCTTACTATCAGCTGATTCAGCAACTTCTGGAAGTCCCTGGTACTCACAGGAGGTTGGATTCGATCAATATCGTTATCAATATCGTTATTGACGTATCTAACAGGTAAAACTGGAATATGTCGTACTGGAACTGGAGTAACAGGCACTGGTAAAGGATATGGAGTTGGTACACTTGCTGGCATATCTCTAATATACCCATTTTCATCCACCTGAACTGGCAAAGGCCTCAAAGGAGGTGGTTGAACCCTCCTTACATTCTGTTTCTCAATTTCAACAACATTTTGAGGCTGCTGATAACTATGGTACTGCCTCCTAGCTTCCTGTACCTCCTGCATGTTCTCTACAGGTATTATACGACCTTGGAGTTGACTCAGAGGCACCAAAATGGCCCCTCGTTGGAAAGGATGACGTACAGCTACCAGAGGTTCAGGAGAATCACCTCCGTTTGGAGGAATCTGCACTACAGGAGTTACTGTGGGAGATCCAGTAGTCGTGGAAGCTTCTTCAGTAGAAGGAGCATATTCTGTGCTTCTTGATTCGATTTGTTGTAGGTTTTCTCTTTGGTAGTTAGCTACGTAGCTGACAGTGGGTCTGGAAATTGCCACAGGGCTTGAAGTGGTGCTGGAAATGACTGGAAACACTCTAGTTGAGCGTGAGGTAGTAAAAAGAGGTCTTGGAGTAACACTGGCATCGTTATTATACACATCAACCATATCACCATCTCCTAGAGATTGTTTTACGTTAAAAATATGCTCGTTTGGGTTAAAACCAGTTTGTCTGGGTTCATGAGGTAGCTGTCTCCGCAGAATATTATTTCTAACATCGGAAACATCTTCATTTACTGGTTTCTCGAGCTCAAACTTCTTGTTAATCAAACTTTTCAACACCGGAAGTTCTGTAGGCTTCTCTGAACTGACCTCAGGTCGAATAAGTTGACCTTCTGATGATTTAAGTAAAGAATTCTTTAAGGCTAGTGACGTAGAAGGTCTTTGGAGCAAAACTCTAGGTGAAGCTGATGAGTATATTATTGTGCTTGGTTTAGAGGTTGTCTTAAGTGCTTCGATATTGTTGTAATTTGGTCTGCGTGTAGTACTGCTAGCTCTTCGCCTTGCTATGCTTTGAATGACACTTTCTGTGGTCGTTGATGATGTTTGGTCTGTAGAAGTAGACACTGTAGGCCTTCTGGTAGATGATGTAATATAATTCTCTTTGTTTTTGTCTTGCGAAAGAGGTTGATGTTTAGAAAACACTTCACTGGCATTGTTTGAACTATACGAAACTCTTTTAACTTTACCTTCATCATCAACGAAACCATAAGTACCTTTAATATTCCCCAGTACATCTCTGCTTTCAATTTTAAAAGAACCATCATCAGCTTCGTATCCAATGGTATACGATCCATCAGGATTAACTTTTTTGATCCTTTTCACAATTTCTAACGTTCCATCTTTAGTTTCTGATTGCACTAGTTCTTCTGTTTCTTCCCTAGGGGTTGTTGAAGTTGGTTCAGTTTTAAGTTCTTTTTCGGTAGTACTGCTACATGTTTGAAGCACTGATATTAAGAAGAGAATAAGAAAAATCTGAAAGAAAATGAATTAGTGTTAAAGAGGTCGTGATTGGGTAGTACTAGATCGTGAAATAACACAGGTGAAGAATATTTATGTATATAAGGATGTCTTAAAGGTCAAAAATCAATTACAAAGTCAACTAAATGTGCGTGTATATATTTTTTAGTGATAAGGTACCACTCACCTGCTTTTTGTAAAGCATCTTAGCACGATGTCATCTGAAGAACGGTCTATCAAACTAACTCGTGCACCATGCGGGATCCCTATATAACCTGGGGTACTTCTTCAGGGATCGCTCGAGTGGGGAAAGTACCGTCTTGTGGTACTACCGTCGATCTACGCGTATCAGAGCTTTTACGCTCTTTGTTATGATTTTTTTCTTGTTTACTTTTCCTTTTTATTGCTCGAAAAAATTGCTGCATTGTTGTGGGGTATAATCAAAAAAAATATAAGTAGGTTATAAAAAATATTTGGGTTTATTTTGATTTATGTGTTGATGCATTTTTAATTTAAATATTTGATTTTGATTATATTTATACAAGGTGTTTTATATTTTCTACCATATTCAAGAGTATGTTGACTTATAGAATAAAAAATAAGGTTTACCGTATCAAATTTTTTTTGTCATTTCCTGTTTCACCGGAAATGACTACAACTTTTGATTTTTGAATGGCACAATTTTTTTCATTATTCGATAGAAAATGACACTCTCTGAATAGAATGGCATATCATATGTCAACTTTTGACGTTTTTGCTTAAAACAAAGGAGCTTTGGAAAAATAGATTTGATCGTCTAATGCTTTTAGTGTCTTATCCTGGCTGCGGTTAAAATATGCCCAAATCATATTTTTAATTACATCTCAATTTTTTCAAATGGAACAAGGGTGGCTCATTAGCATATTTGGCAAAATCATTTTTTTACGAATTATTTGGTACCACATACTTGGTATTTCGAGTCAAATTGTCGTTATGAACCGCATGTTACAATTTCAAATAAACCAAATGTCAAAAGTTGACATGCGAAAATGTCAAAAGTTGACATATGATATGTTATTCTATTCAGAGTGTCAGTTTCTATCGAATAAAGTAAAAAAATACCGAGGGCGCCATTTAAAAATCAATAGTTATAGTAATTTCCGGTGAAACAGGAAGTGACCAAAAACAACTGAATACGTCAATCAATCCTAATTTGTGTCATATACTAGCATACCAAATCTCGTGTTTTTATCTGAAAAAATAAAAAAGTTATAGGGGATGAACCACTTTTGAGACGCACCCGGTATATAACTTTAGATTCAAAAAAATCTAAAGTACAAAAAATAAATAATAAAAAGAATTTCTAGAAACTAAACTTTCAGGAAGAATTTATAGAAATATAATTGAAAGATCTTGAGATGCTTGCATTTTAAGTGAAAGCCAAGTGCAACAGTGAGAGGCACCATCCTGTACGATAACCACAGGTATTCTTCAATAATTATCTATGAAATAATAGGAAACATATACGATTTTATTTGAAGTATCTCGGTTTTACGCAATTGGCGCAATTCAATTAAGAGAATCCATTTTGGTGCACGCGTTTTTCTATAACCTTCAGTCAAATTAAACAAATTCATTTAAAAAACAGCGATAATTTCGAAACTGCTTAATAGCAGGTACTGCCTAATAGTTCTTGGGCCATTTCTCACGCTCTATCTTTAATGGAGATCTTGCTTACTTGCTACTGTACAATAATTCACAGAAAGAATAGTTTAATAATCATAATAAGTGTCCATTTGTTTCAACAAATAGCTCGAATTATAAGAGTTGTGGATTTAATGCGATTTAAAGTGGTCCAAATATATGTTAATTTGTTTAAATTGGACTTAGTTTTATAAAAAATTTATATTAATTATTTTACAAATTAAACATATTTTCTGTTTGTAGTTAAAGATATAAAATATATCACGTTATTGACGTGTTTTTGGATTTTTTGAAAAAAAAATACCCTGGCCGTTACGCCTTGCGGAACGTTTTCGATGGGCCACCCTGTATATCTCTAAAAACGTGATATATTTTATATCTTTAACTACAAAGAGAAAAAAATGTTTATTTTATAAAATAATTAATATATTTTTTTATAATAGCTAAGCCCAATTTAAACAAATTAACATGTTGACGAATTCGAGCTATTTGTTGAAACAACTGGACACTTATTATAATTATTAAACTATTCTTTCTTATCTTGTCATTTTAATTTAATATTTTTTTATTAATATAAATTCAAATTCTCTCAAAATACTATTCATTCTTCTCTCCATGTATCAAACAGGAAATTAATAATAATAAAAAATGTTTCTCCTGTATAATGTTTTCATATTTCGAACATATTAGACAAGTCAAAAATTTCACCGAGACAATCCTATTTTCTTTTCGTTTTCATGTATGTTTTGATAGGTTCTCAAGGAAACGGTATTGTTACGATTACAGAGGACTCTTTTCTGCATACGCAGCACACCTCATTATGTCGTAACAATATCAGTTCTTTAATTAATAGTTTCTTAATTAAAGATGGCATTTCTCACGGACATATATGGCGCATATAGTGCTTGGCGTGTATATTTTTCATATAGTTTCTAAAATAATATAGAATTACGTAACAATATTTAAAGAAATAGCTTATAAGAGAATAAAAAATATTACTGTAGGCGTTGGAAAAGACATTTCAGTTGGTAGAAGTTTTTTTTGTAATGAACAGAAGAGAGATTACGATATTTTCAAATATATATTATGGTATTTTTATTGTCATAAGAGTCTATTAACCTATTACGCTGTACTATAACCTATACCCCAAGCACGTGATTAAGGCTTGACTAAGGTTTGTAGAGCTTCAGCATTTGCCATAAAATAGCCAGCAATTTGTTACAAAACCATATAAATTATATATTACTGTTAGTGATACAAAGAATCTGAAAAAAATCTGTCATTTTTCTTCTGTTTAATAGAATCTAACATGGCTTCCTCTGTCAATTCCATCACCTTTAAATTCCTAATGAGCTTACATTCACTATGAGAATGTTCACTATGAACGGAGGGATGTCTCACTGTGATTAATTACATGTACATTTTCTTGGCAGTCATTGGCAGTCGCTTGGTAGTAAAATGATATTTTGGCAGTACTTGTACATTTTTTACGTAAGTGCAAGTGAAAAGTATGTTTTCTCCAGTCTCTGTTTTAGTGATTTTTTTACTATTCTAGAGATTTATCATAGTTTTGTGGCCAGTTTTGTAGACAATGACAATATAGACGATGTTCAGTGCGCCTTAAAGTCTGTCAAAAAAACAATCTACTTTTCAATTTAAAAAAAACAAACATCAAATGCCACCGTCATAGAATGTCTGGCTGAAGAAACTATAACAATCTGTCATAAATATATATTTCAGTAATCGAATATACTGTATATGGAGAGAGACAGTAAACCAACATGATAAAATGGTGAATGAGTATTTTGATTTTTTAAAATATAATAAAAATAGATGGTTTTATATTTTTAATCTCACATAATTTGATTTTTTTCTGAATAGGTTTAATAAGTTAAAGATATATTTTAATGTAAATACTATGTATATACTAAAGTTAGAGTATTAACAGAGGATATAATATTATGTAGAATTTATTTCAATTGACAAAATGGTGACTGACAATATATAATAATATATAAAATTAGGAAAAGTAAAATACGATATTTTTACTCATTCTTTTGAACACTATTCTATATAAAACTCATACAAGATTTATATTATTATAAGGATATTGATTTTGTCACAATACCCTATGCTCGAAAAAAAAGACGTCCTGGTGGCTTGGAAATGACGATCGATGACATTTCCAATATAATTATACATACGAAATAACAGTGATGTATATTTTTAAGCCATCTCTAGCCGATTTTTTCTTCGATCGTATGGTAGATCAATAAGTTTTGAATAAAATACAATTAACTTAAAGCAAACAAGCCATTAAAATGTTAAAAATATTTCTAAAAGCATATTGACAGTATTTTTTGGCCAAAAAATATAGAAGCAATTATACCTTTTTTAATTGTTTTAAAACAGCCTCTAACAGCCATTCTGTATAATATAAAGCTCCGATATATAAATGTTTTGTTTAAACTTAATAAAAATGCCAACAGATTTAATTTCAAAATGTTATAACTATTTATTTCAGATTACAAAACGAATGTTCTTTTTATTATATTACAATAGTTTTATATACCATAAACCGTTATCCTGGCATATAGAAATGTCATATTAGGACACATAAAGTCATCATAAAGTTGCCAATAGAGATGAAATAAATAATAATAATATTAAACAAAGAGGTTACTTTTTGATGTGACTGTTGATGTCTCCAAAGATTTTTCAATATTTCCAAGTTTCGTTACAAAAATCATTAAGATATGGTAATTATAAAAAATAACAGTTATTTTTACTGTTTTCCTGCTAGAATAATGCACTATTTATTAATATAAAATACTTTTTTGTATAAATTTAGTCCTCAATCATATTTTAGGACATGTTTCATTATTATGTTTTTAAATTTGTTTTTTAAATGACATTTTTTTAATTTCAAAATATGTAGAAAAATAGACTTATTTTTATTAATAATATAAAAAAAACACCAAATGCTTTCGAATATTTCTATTTATTTAAAACACAAGTTTTACAACAGACTAATAATATAAACAATATAACCTAGAACTTAAAACTAACAATTTTATCATCGTATCGCAATAGTTTTATATATACAGCTCACCTGGCAATAAGAATCGTTGTATAAAAATATAATAAATAAAAAATACAATAATATATAAGATAGATCTAGATTGAAGGAAAGAAAAAAAGGAAACAAGCTAACACAAATAATATAATACTTATTTGATAAAAATAAAAGCATAAAAAAAATTGAATTCAAAAGGAATTCATGTCATTAGATAATCTGAGATAGTATAAGGGGTGTATTTCAAAAGATCGTCTCTATAGCTTTTTTATTTCTTCAGATAAAAAATCAAAATTTGGTATGTTAGTGACATAAATCATGATTGTTTGACGTATTCAATTATTTTCGTTCACTTTCTGTTTTACTAAAAATAACTATAACTTTTGATTTTTTAATGGTACTCCATATTTTTTACTTGATTTGATAAAATATGACCTTCTGAATAGATTGACACGTCAGATTGACGTCATTTTCTATTAAGTAAAGTAAAAATACCGAGGGTACCTTTTAAAAATCAAAAGTTGTAGTCATTTCCGGTGAAACAGGAAGTGACCGAGAGTAACTGAATACGTCAATCTATCTTGATTTATGTTATACATTAACATACCTAATCACTTTTGAAAAACACCCGGTATAGTAACAAATAAAGTTCACAATAAGAAAATGAAACAAAAAGGTTACTTTTCTATACGGCTGTTGATGTCTCCAACGGTTTAATTCAATTTTAAATTTCCCTAATGTTATATGTCGCTTTCAAACTCCATAAATAATTAATTGTTTATTAAAATATAACATTTTTTCATATTAATTGGTTGAGAGTGATGTTATTATAGATTTTTTGTTCGTAATTCATGAAATTATTGTATATTTCTTAAAAACTGGCTTACTTATATTAATTTAATACCAGTAATACTATTATTCGTTAAAACAAAATACTTTTTCGTACAAATTCGTTTCCCAGTCGTTAGAGACTGACCTCAGCAATAATTACCATTATATCATGATGACTGGCGCTACGAGACGTCAAGACTTATTCTAGTTTCCTTGTAAGGTCAAGTAAAAGGGTGGAGCCGCTTGGTTCGGCCTTGAAAGAAGCACAAACACAACAACAACATTAAAAGAATGGTAAGAAGTACGAATTCCGCGAATAATGTGCAGTTGGATTGTTCATAGAAGGAAAATTGAGTGATTTTCCCACTGTCTAGCATTAAATTTAATTAATCTGACTGTGGGTTATAAAGTTTATAAGGTCTAATGTTGCAATTCGTTGAGAAATACTCTGTATACGTACGTAAAGGATTTAGGTATTAAGTTAAATAAATTATAGCTTAGAAATCGTAGCAGATAAGCGTGATTTATATTTAAGCAGGTTATAAATACTAATTTAAGATTTTAGGATATTAATTTTGTAGGAAAAGGTTAACTAAAATACACGGTGTCGCATAAAAGAGTGTATAGGGTGAATGAAAGGAAACACCCTTTTCTATAAGACGAAAACTAATGTCGGTGTCTGGAGCTCAATTTTTATCAAAAACATGATGGTAAAAACCGCACATCGATATCTGTTAACGTTTCGAAGTTACGGGGTGTTTTTCAAAAATGTGCATTTTTAACAAATCGCTGTAACTTTTTTGCCATGAAACATTTCGTATTTTTATGAAAACACTTTCGAAGCACCTTTTTACGTAGAATTTAATGGTTTAAGTATAATTTTTTTATAATTAATAATTCAAGAGTTATTCACGGAAAACTTGATTTTTTATTTGGGACACCCTGTATATTTTTAATTAACTGAAAATAACTTAAAATTACCTTTTCAAAAATATAGCATACTTGATATTTTGTTATAGTCTCGGTTATAGTCCTCTTCGAAATACAGAATTCTTAAAATTTCACCACTTTTAACTAGTAGGCTTTGAACCCCTTATTGATGATCAGTCCCTAATGGAACTCGAAAACATATTTTTCACCGCCTCAGAACGTTGAAGTTATCAGGAAAATTTTGTAGCCAATTTCGAGAATAATTGAATAGCTAACCAAAATCCCAGCCGTTGGCTGTCGAGGCCGCCGGACTTAGTGCCTATGGATTTTTATCTTTAAATTGTCGTATAATCTAGACAAGAATTAAAAGTACTTAGCGGTTTTGCGAGAGTATCTTTCACCCCCGAATTAATGAATTCCGCGAGAAATTTCCAAAAACGGTCCCGTCTGTCCATAACAGAAGACGGTCGATATGTCGAACACCTGTAGCAAAATATCATGTCTTGGTTTGCTATTTATTTTTATTGTTATTAGATATAGTTTAAATGTGTTCATGTTGGTTAAATATATTTTAAATTGTTATAAAATTCTGCATCTCTCATAGCAAATATATTTTCGTTTTAATTGATGCTCACAGCTAGAATTTCTTTTGCATTACAGCCGGTGCCGTTCAAAGCCTACTTATTTAAAGGCGAATTTTTATATACTCTATATCTCGAAGAGGAATCGAGCAAGATATCAAGTGTGTTATATTTTTGGAAAGGTAATTTTAAATTATTTTCAATAAATTAAAAATATACATGGTGTCCCATATAAAAAATCAAATTTTCAGTATTTGATAACTCTTAAAGTATTAATTTTAAAAACTTACATTAAATTATTATTATACACTAATATTTTTTATAAATATTAATAAACTTCACAAAATGACACTACTTGAGCGCCAAAAGTTAAACCGTAATCAACTGAGACATGAATCAACTCATTTAAATTATAAACATTAAATTTAAAAAAAAACATTATTTCTCAATGAGTTGCAGCTTTATAAACTTATTATTAAATATTGCAACATTTCTTTTATTTCAATAACAAACATAGTATTGCGTGATAATAAAAAATATATTTCCTGATTTACATTTAATATTTTTTAAGACCTTTTCAATTCAACATTACGCGCGGTTCAAGCCTTATAAATAATCTAACCCACGTTAAAATAGAATATCAAGAGTAAATCTAAAAAAAATCACTCCGATTCAAATGCTCGATAGCTTCGAACAGTACCGCTCATTACGTAACAACAATGGGCGTGGTACTACATATATACATAATCTTTCGGTCATACTTTCACTATTTTTCCTTTTTGAGAGGTCACTATTTGTTCCAGCTGCCCACCAGTTAAAGTTCAAAAGGTAATATCACTCTTTAAAACTGAATATTGTGACCCCTCAAGAAAGCGTCTATTTGACTTGCCCCCAAGGCTCCTGTTTGGTCTACGGACGGTTGAATATAGTACACCGAAGCAGGTTTGACGATTTGCTTGGATGTTGAAGCTGAAGCTTGCTCTCTAGCTTTTTGTTGCTGAGCGTACAGTTGAGCTGAGTTTTGGAACAACAACCCCGATTGCTGAGACTGGTATACAGCCTGTGGATTCACCTAGAGTCACAAATTTCTATGATTTTGAGAGAGAAACATCAAAACAAAAGAATCATGCAGAAATATCGATGATGGAGAGGTTTTTTTAGATGAATTTGAGGAAGAAAGTACTTTTTTAGTCGAAAACATTCATTAAACACCAAAAGAACTAAAAGGAAGTGATGAAAAAAACATAAAAAGTGCATAAGATGGTATATCAAGACATAGTGATATTATTTTTGTTATTTACAAACATATAATGATATTTTTGCTGAGTTACATTAATTTCAAGGAGTTCAAGGATTTAAGGCCCATGCAACGAAATCATGCAAGAAAAAACGATGAAATATACCATATCTTAGATGATAACAAGAAAAAACTAACAATTTCAAAAGAAAAAGGAACCAAAACATCAGGAATAAGTCACAAAAACGATGAAGATGAAGTTAGTCAACGATATCCTAATACATTTATTTACAAATCGATTAAAGACGTGCAAAAATGATATACAAAAAGTCATGTTATTACTAAGATTATTTACAAAATTTAGTGTTATATAAATGATGATAACTCTGATTTGTTAGTCTTCAACATTGCTTTCTTTACAAAATGGCGCATAAATGATATAAATACGTGAAGATTTGATTAAATTAGCTAAAGAAAAACAGAAATCTATTCTTCTGGATGGACATCATACACGTCATAACCCACCTGCGCAAGTTGGTGCCTGTAAAGCGGGCTTTGCTGTTGGATTTGTTGTAAATTCAATGCTGGCCTTTGGGTTGGTTGGTGCACGTAGGGCTGTATCCTTTGGTTGAGGGTAAAATCACCTTGGGATTGAGGTAAAGTTTGGTAAAGTTGGTTCTTGTATTGACCTAGACCATATTAAGATTAATTACTATTTTCATCGTAAAATTTAAGTATGATTTTGTATAAGTAGAGATATAATTTTTGTATAAGTAATTTTGTAAAATAATATCATTTTTTTTTCAAACTTTACAAAAGTATTAATTTTTGCGACGTGATTGACAATGTATAAAAGTAATTTTAACGCCTAAGCCAAAAAGTACGAAAATATATTATTAAACATGTATTAAACTGACTACTTCGTTGTTCCCAAGTGTTCCAATTCCACATACTTTAGACTACTTGAAGGAATTACTGAACGCAAATGGTCTCGACAACAAAACTGTGAGTGAATATATTGAGCTTACATCGTTATGTATGAAACAAAATTGTTTTCAATTTAATAACAACTTTTTTGAACAGCGGGAAGGTACAGCAATGAGTAATCCATTGTCTCCATTTTTGGCTAATTTATTCATGAGCAGGTTTGAAGTGGAGGCTAAGAATCAGTTTGAGTATTTTCCAAGAGTATGGTTTAGGTATGTGGATGATATTTTTGCTGTTTTTGCCACACATCCAGACACCATAGATAATTTTATTTCTAAGTTAAATAATCGTTTTCCTTCCATTAAATTTACCCATAAAATTGAGAACAACGACAGATTACCATTTCTAGATGTATTAGTTATTAGAAACACTAATAATTGCCTGGAATTTGATATCTATAGGAAAAATACGACCACACGCAGATATATTCCTAATGAATCACATCATAGTGTTGAACATAAAATGGCTAGTTTAAATTTCTTAGTTCATAGATTACTTAGTTTCCCACTTTCCAACGACAGATATGAAATAGAAAGAGATTACATTAGGAATGTAGCTGAGTGTAATGAATATTCTCCTTCACTAGTTGATAAATTAATTAGAAAACGTAGGTATAGGTTAATGATTTCTGAAAATTCGACTTTTCAAGTGGAGAAAGATACGTCTAAATATTTTTCGATACCGTTTGATAGATCCCGTGGTCTAAAAGGAATTTTTAAGAATGTCAATTATAAACTTGTGTATAGTGCTAATAATAAATTACAACAATTATTAGGTAATCCAAAAGATAAAACACCTCCACTGGAAAGGTCGGGTATTTATGAAATTTCTTGTAAAGATTGTAATCAGAAATATGTTGGGCAAACTAGAAGATCAATATTAACTAGATTTAAAGAACATTTAGCTCAGATAAGATACGGTATACCGGATAATTCTTGCGTTGCCGAACATATTGTTGATAAAGAACATTGTATAGATCTTAATAATTTAAAATTAATTAAACAAGTCTCAAATTACAGGCAATTAGATGCATATGAAAGCATCAGAATTAATAAATGTAAAGATAGTATGAACAGAGTCAACGGTCCAATTCCTTCAAGTTCTTTGTTCCTACTACTTTAGTGGCGGAAATCTGTTACGCTCAGTGGGCTCTGACTCGGTTGGCTAGATTTTGCCACGCCCACTCGGTGCCCACTGGGCGAGTATATAAACGCTCAACTTGTAGATTGTACTTTAGTTTATAATCATCTGCTGATGATGCTAACATGGTTAGCGAAACGCGCGTCCAGTGTAAAAGTAAAAGTGTTTTGGTGTATTGTGGTGATTTAGTGTTTTTATTTTGCTGTTTTTATTATAGTGTTTTTATTATTTGGAAAAAATCGAAATAAAAATGAAATTTCTACACCCTCTATCTCCAAAACTTAAGACACTAAAGATATTTTACCTGTTGCAGGATCATAAATTAACGCAGAACTGTATATTTGCCCTACAGAACCAGCCTCTTTAGCTCCTGTTGTTTTTGTTAAAGAACTTGGTGTAGGTGACACCAAATTGTTCTCCTGCTGGAACCTTTGGAATTCTGCATCAAAATCAATCTAAAAACAAACATATTTAGCATAATATATCTTTAAAAAACGTCAAAATATCAACGTACTCCTTTACTAGGTGCTGGTGAAGCTGTCAAAGGCTTGGGAGTATACAACAAAGCCGGTCTGGGTGTTACAGCGACTTGTAACAATTGTGGCTTGAAGGTGGTTGCTGGTAGTTGAGTTCTGGTAGCTATAGTAGGTGAGACAGCTTGTAGTTGTGGTCTAACAGGCTGGGTAGGTTGTCTGTAATAAGCAGAAGCTGGAGTACTTGAAGGAATGTACTGTGGTCGTTGGTAGGTTTGTTGAGAAGGTTCTTGCTGGATATATTGAGGTCTGCTGATGTATTGAGGCTAAAAAATTACAAATATTTTTTTAAATTTTATAATTTAAGAGGTTTAAGTTAAGCGTACACTGGGTGTAGGTCTCAATAACTGTTCAGGTTCGGGTTGTTCGTCTTCTTCTTGAGCGTAGTTATTCTGGTACAAAGTCACAGGTTTAGGGGCTGGGGTACTAATTGGTCTGGCAATTGGACGTGGGATTGGTCGAATTGGTCTGGTTGGGTAGTTGGCAGGAAGATTTTCTTCTTCGGCACTTTCAGGTTCTGAAAGATCCAATAAAAATGGTTTAGTAATTTTTATATTTTATTTAAAAAATATTAGGCTCAAGACTTAAAACAGAATTAACTACACTTACCAACCAGATGAAAGAGATCGGTAACGTCATTACGGCATTTCGTAAATTACTGCATATTCTTTTCAGTAAATGTCATTGTCATTTGATTTGGGGTTATAATTTTATTGACGGACCTCGATCAATGTCAAAATTAAAATTTTATTGTTGCTGTAAAAGAAAATTCAATTTTTTTATTGCAAAAATGCCTCAGAGATTGAACCAAAATAAATAAGCCTTCATTGCTAAGCTTATAAATTATTTTCTCGAGAAAGAGACGCTGGTAGGTTAAGTTAGGTTCCTCCAGTTCAACAGAACTTGGTGAATAAGGGTGTTTCCATCGGTGTGGGTTTTAAACTGATTTCTTTTTCCTCCCTATACTACGTTTTCCATCGTTTTTTTCTTCTATTATGAGCTGTATTTCTTCATATTCTGAGTTCCGCATTATGTGCCCAAGGTAGGAAGTCTTTTTGATTTTAATTGTTCCTGTTAAGTGTGCACGAGTTTTCATTCTGTTTAAAACTTCACAGTTTGTTGTTCTGGAGGTGTAACTTATCCTCAACATCCGACGATACATCCACATTTGAAATGCATTAACGCGTTTGATGTCTTCTTGTTTTAGCGTCCATGTTTCGCATCTATATTAAAGCAAGGGCCATATATAACATTTTAATGTTCTTAGCCTCGTTGGTATAGCTGTTCTCGGATGACATAAGAACTTCCGCATATTGAGGAAACCAGCCCTAGCTATTTCAATCCTTCTCTGATTTCCTTAGAGTAGTCTAGCTGGCTATTTAATTTTAATTTCCTGCCCAAGTAAATATATCTCTGCGTGGTCTCGACATGAACGCCGTTTATCATTATATCAGTGTTTGCATTGTCTTGCGGATGTCTGTTGAAAATCATAATTTTTGTCTTGACGGTGTTAATCTCTAGACTCATCCTGATACTTTCTTCTTTCAGTTTGTCCATTAGGGTTTGCAACTGGTCTTCGGATTCTGCTAATACCACGGTGTCGTCTGCGTATCTTATATTGTTTATAATCTTCCCATTTATTTTACCCCCTTGTGGACAATTTTGAAGAGATTTTCGGATTATATACTCGGCATAAACGTTAAACAATAATGGTGACAATATGCATCCCTGTCTAACACCTCTTTTTATGTCTATACGTATGTATATATGTGTTCCTTATAATGATAATATCTCTCTCATCTAAGCCTACTTCAGTGAGAACTTCTAGGTTAGCTTAGTTTAGTGTATTTATAAAAATGGCAGAAAAATATTCAGTTTTTAGATGAAAAATCAACATTGTCAATCCTAAATAACTCGGAAATTATTAATTTTCTGAAAAAATGTTTTAGAACATTTTTTACTTAGAATTCATCCCTTTATTGATTTTTGCAATTAAAATGGGTGATTTATTTTTCACCCCCGAGAAAGGGTGTAATAATAGTAAGATAAGCATTTTACCTGATTGATCATCCTCTTCTTTGGGAGCATTAGGGTCACAAGGGTTACCAGAAACATAGGTAAATTCCCTTTTATTCCCGTCAGGGTCTACATAACCGTACTTTCCTCTAACCACACAGTCGGTACCCCTTGTTTCTTCCTTAAACGAACCATCGGCAGCTTCGTAACCAAAAGTAAACGAGCCGTCGTCGTTTACTTTGTTATAGTTCCTGCAAAATACACACAAATTCCGTTTAATATTCTTCGGTAAGAGTACGATCTAATGACCCAGTTAGTACTACTGTGTAGTAAAAGTAAGACAGATTGCAGGTACACAGAATGCCCCTGGCTATACTTGCATTAGAAACAACTAGGAAAAGTAATTATTTTTTTTGTGCGTGGTACTTTAAAATTGCATTTGACAAAAACTATGATGTATGGTCAGAATCATTAAGACTAGACAAAAATCAATAAAAGTGTGTGTACCAGTCGTCATAGATGTCGAAGTTATTACCAAATCAAATTATTCATTTAATTAGTATTTCTTTGTGTAATACTCATAAACAAAGAAATAATGTAGATATTTTACAAGATGGTGCGAACAGTAATCCGGAAACATATTCTGTAGTTAAAAATAAGTAAAAAGATTCGTATACAGGGTTGTTCACGACATATGACACGGAGTATTATAGCTAAACGATGAGATTTTTACAAATTGTAAGTTTTGGGTTCGTTGAAGGACTATTAGAGCAACAATTTAAAAATATTTATACAAGATACAGAGTGTCCCAAATAAATAAAAAATATCAAAGTTGTATTTTTTTAAATGGAACACCCCGTATATTACTACATTTTTAGTTTCTACGATTAAAACAAAGGTAAATTTTATAAAGGTTTATTACACTTAAACCTTACCGTTTTTGAAATATTTTCAATTTTGTGAAATTGTAGTCAAAATTTTAGGGCTTCATTTCTCCAAGGGTATCAAAGGTATTAATACTAAATATTTACTGAAGTTTATTTATTGATCAGTTATTGTGTTGCAATAATAAAAATTATACTACCTTATACAGAGTGTCTAAAACTGTATTTTAAATAATTACTAGCTTTAAACGGCAATAACTTGTTTAATTTAAATGGAACACCCTGTATATTTTATGAGAATCAGATGCATAATTTAATTGTCTATCAAATTGTATTATACCATGTTTTACCTATCTCTTCAAGTTTCCGTAGAAAATGCATATTCTTGTAATTTAGAACTCATTTATCAATATACCCATGGAATACTGACATTTTAGATTATTTTTGATTTTTGAAAGATGTACCAATTTTTTAAAGAGTACAGGTATTAATATTGTTGATATAGTTTGTTTATTTCATTAAAAAATAAAATAAAAACTGTTTAAATATTTGTTAAAGAGGACCAATTAATATGATTCCAGTATTCAAACTACATTAATTTACTGTTTGCGTTGATTAATAATAATTGCTCCAAATACTAAAAAACTGAATTTTGTATGTGTATTAGACAGTGGGGTAAAAACTAACACCTTAAAAATGATATTTAATTTTTTGACAAATGCTTATTTATGACAACAGAGACATTCATTTTCACAACTTATTATTATATTGACTTCTGATTCAAATCCACATTTATTTAGAATATTTAGAATAATTTATTAACGAACATAATTAAGTATGTAATTAATTAGTATTTGGGCGGAAATAATGGTGGTATATTTAATTAATGGTATACTCTTTTATAAAGATTTAAATAATTTTCTTTGTGTATACAAATGGGCTAGTAATATTATCATTTTGCTAAAATCGATAATATTACTAGCCTGTATATTTTGTAGATTTGTTGCTTTAAAAACAATCTAAAATGTCAGAATTCCGTGGGTATGTTGATAAATGAGGTCTAAATTATAAGAAAATGAATTTTCTACGAAAACTTGAAGAGATAGATAAAAAGTGGTATAATACAATTTGACAGACAATTAAATTGTGCATCTGATTCTCCTAAAATATACAGGGCGTTCTATTTAAATTAAACAAGTTATTGCGGTTTAAATCTAGAAATAATTTAAAATAAATATTTATTTAACTGAAGTGATAAATTTGGGAACTTTTTATATTTTTAAATTTATCATAAATTTTTCTTCGAAAAAATGATGATATAGTCTGTGAAACGAATAACTTTGAATTTGACAGTTCCCGCGGGCTTTTCTAGTGTTAATTATGTTAGGTTAGCAACTTGCGGCCATGCTGACGCAATGCCGTCTCTAATAGAAGAGTCTCGGAGCGAGATTTATGACGTCACGCTAGTTAGATACTACTAATAATACTATACTACTAATAATACTAATATTCACACCACACACCACATAATGTTTACTGAAATTAATAAACTAATATAAACTTGTCAAAAGATGACCACATATTTTTTAAAATTATTATTCTTAACACTAAAACTATCTACTATTGACTATGGAGCTATTGACTATTGACTTCAGCCATGAATATTTTATATGTAATTTTTTGGATTATATTCGACACTATTTTTTTCATATGACACGACACTGATGAAGGCTATAATGTTAGCCGAAACGTTTTTTTTAACCAAATAAAAATAATAAAAAACCAAATGAAAACTTAATCAGCGTTTTTCCCGAACCTAAATCCCAAGAAAATCAAAAATTTTAGAATAATTTCACATATAAAATGACAGCGATCTTTATTTCATAGCCATCGCTGACGCATTTTTTTCTATGATAATGTATTATTTGCAAATATAATTTTTCGACCATTGATACCTGCAAAATATACATATAAATTTTGTGAATGTAAATAATAATACATCACTATTAGTAGATATTGAATATTTTTTGTTAAATTAGATCGATTTTAAAACACCAAAATTTAAAATATATTTTACATTTTACCCATTATCTTATGTACCTACTCATTATTTGTATATTGTAAAACATTTGCTGCATTTGTATGGTTCATAGTTTATTTGTCAAACTATTTAGTACTACAAATAGGTTTATTAACTGTATATTATGTATATTTTATGTAAACTGTATAATTTTTAAAATACAAACCAAAAATGCGAGGAATAATTATGTTTTCCATGTATTCTACAACATATTTATTAATCCGTAGTATCTAACTAGCGTGATGTCATAAATCTCGACGCACGCGTCGCCGCTGCAGCTCAGAAAATTTATTAAATTAAACAATGTAGTAGCTTAGACAATTTGCATTCTCTTATTAGTTATTGTTCAGGCAGATACCATTTTAAAAGTTGTAATTTTAATCAATAAATATTTTTAAAACTAATTTGGCTGTTCTAGTCATTTAACTCATGTTGTTAAAAAATAACGGTCAAAATTCAAAGTTACTCATTTTATAGACTATAAAACAGTTTCTGTTGAACTTTTGGCATAAAAACCTTTCAAATTTATGATTTCAGTCTAACAAAGTTTTAATTTATGTCAATGATGACAGTTATTGATAATTTTGATTCCATATATCTCAAGAACCATTACTCGCAGAGATTTTTACCAAGAGACCTTTTTTATGTAGAAAACGTTGTAAATGTATATTTTGTTACTCAATAGTTTTATACAGGTACGGACGAAAAGTTATTACTTTTCAAACCAGTGAAAATTTATGTAGGTGGCGCCCTCTATAAGTAGAAGTCATATTGACATCAAAATCAAATTTTCCATGTCAAAAAACTCCCAGGCACCAATTTTCATCCAAGTATTGACGTTACTTCAGAAATTACTCGGAAAAAATCGAAATAAAAATGAAACTTCTACACCCTGTATCTCCGAAACTAAGCACGTTAAGACATACATCTATACGAACCTTTTTACTTATTTTTATTTGTAGAATATGTTTCCGGAATACAGTTCGGACCACCCTGTATATTTTTTTATATGCATTGTGTCTAAAATTGAAATAAAAAATTCGTCAAAAAGGCAAAGTAAAAAAAGTATACATGTGGCAACATTGCGACGTACATTTGTCAAATATTTTGATGAAGTCCATGCAAAGTTTTATTGATTTTTCTATACAGGGTGATTCAGATTTTACTAGAATAACTTCAGGTATCGATAGAACTAACCGAAATAATGATAGTTTGTATTATAAATCATACTCCAAAAACGCTTCCGCTCGGAGTAAAATTGCGCTAAAATTTGAATTATTTTTCATATTGCGTGCTGCTAATTAAGTAACAATTTTCGAACGCAGCTGAGCTATGTCCGGAATTTTGTGGAATATCTCGAAAACTAAGCGACATATAAAAAAATGTAAGAACAAGAAAAGTTAGTAAAAAGACGGAAGGTATCAGTAAAAAATTCAAATTTATCCAGTGGCGTGCGACAATAAAGTTCGACAAGGTTCCGTGCAGTTGACACTCGCAAAAACAACACCCTGTATAGCAATTAATCCTGTTTTTTTCACACATATCAGCCACGTTGCCCTTAGTATTTAACCAAACACTTGCGTATTTAGATCCTCTGGCTTACGAGTAATAAAATAAAAACCGAAAAATAATTCAAATTTTAGCGCCATTTTACTCCAAGCGGAAGCGTTTTTGGAGTATGCATGGTTTATAATACAAACTATCATTATTTCGGTTAGTTCTATCGATACCTGAAGTTATTCTAGTAAAATCTGAATCACCCTGTATATTTACCTAATTGTTTGTACTGGTGGGGTCTTTGGTGATTCCTTGACTCGTTGAGCAGTCACTTGAGACCTGGGAGAGCCTCTTGATGAGTACTCCTGAGCACTTCTCGATGAAGCAGTGGGTTGGCCGTAGAGGCCATTGTATTGGTCAGCGGAAGACACTTAAAACAAAAAAAAGAAATTTTACTGCACTGTATGTTGAAATTGTGCAATCCGGTCTGTTTACATGCCATAGATTGTGTCATAAACTTAAACGCATTATTGCTATAATTATTTTCAAGGTGTTGATTTATTCTTGGTCAAGTCGTGTTATTGAACGTATTATTGAGTCATGCAGAGCAGAAATTTTAATTATAGGTGTACTTTTAATTGATTTACATATTCTCCATAAGTTCTTTCGGAATCAGTACTTCTTTTCAGTACTTATATTGACTTCTCAGTACATAAGTGTCCCAACTTCGACACATACAGGGTTGTTCACCACATACGACACGGAGTATTGTAGCTAAACGATTAGATTTTTACAAATTGTAAGTTTTGAATTCGTTGAAGTACTATTAGAGCTACAATTTAAAAATATTTTTACAAGATACAGAGTGGCCCAAATAAGTAAAAAATATTATAGTTGTATTTTGTTAAATGGAACATCCTCTATATTATTCTATTTTTGGATTCTACGGTTGAAATAAAGGTAAATTTCATTAAGGTTTATCACACTTAAACCTTACCATTTTTGAAATATTTTCAATTTTATGAAACTGGAGTAAAAATTTTAAGGTTTCATTTCTCCAAGGGTATCAAAGTTTTTAATACGAAATATTTACTGAAGATTATTTAGTAATCAGATATTGTGTTGCAATAATAAAAATTTTACTACCTTATACAGAGTGTCCAAAAATTTATATTAAATAATTACTAGCTTTAAAGAGCAATAACTTGTTTAATTTAAATGGAACACCCTATATATTTAGGTGAATCATATGCACAATTGATCAAATTTTATTATACCATTTTTTTACATATCTCGTCGAGTTTTCGTAGAAAATGCATTTTCTTATAATTTAGACCTCATTTATCACTATACCCATGGAATATTGACATTTCAGATTTTTATAAAGCAACATATTTGTACAAAATGTACAGGTGGTAAATATTGCAAGCCCATTGGTATACAAAAACAACTATTTAAATCTTTGTAAAAGAGTATACCAATTAAATATACTATCATTATTTCCGACCAAAAATTAGTTAATTACGTACTTTTAAATTGTTTTAATTAATAAAGTATTCTAAATAAATGTGGATTTGGCTTAGAAATCAAAATAATAATAAGTTATGAAAATGAAAGTCTTTGTTTTTATAAATAAGAAGCATTCGTCAAAAAATGAAATAATATTTATAAGGTGTTACTTTTTACTACATTGTCTAATACACACACAAAATTCAGTTTTTTAGTATTTGAAGCAATTATTATTAATCAACGTAAACAGTCAATTAATGTAGTTTGAATACTGGGATCATATTAATTGGTCCTCTAACAAAAAATATGTAAACAGTTTTTTTTTATTTTTTAATCAAATAAATAATAATATAATACATTTTGATAGACAATTACATTGTGCATCTGATTCATGTAAAATATATAGGGTGTTCCATTTAAATTAAACAAGTTATTGCCGTTTAAAGCTAGTAATTATTTAAATAACTTTTTGGACATATGTATAAGGTAGTAAATAGTTTATTATTGCAACACAATATCTGATCAATAAATAATCTTCAGTAAATATTTAGTATTAAAAAATTTGATACCCTTGGAGAAATGAAGCCTTAAAATTTTTACTGCAATTTCATAAAATTGAAAATATTTCAAAAACGGTAAGGTTTATGTTTGATAAACCTTAATCAATTTTATCTTTATTTTAATCGTAGAATCTAAAAATAGAATAATATACAGGGAGTTCCATTTAAAAAAAGACAACTATAATATTTTTTACTTATGTGGGAGTGTATCTTGTCAAAATATTTTTAAATTGTAGCTCTAATAGTAATTCAACGAACCCAAAACTTACAATTTGTAAAAATCTAATCGTTTAGCTACAATACTCCGTGTCGTATGTGGTGAACAACCCTGTATAGAATTAGAACAGATGGATATAATAACAACCTCGAAAAATATAATCTAATCTAATGTGTAAAAAACTGATTTTTACCTAGTACCACTCTTTGACGATTATCTATATCTTCCTGCGGTTCTGCTGCGTAGTACTGAATGGTTTCTTCGGCTTCTTCTTGAGGAAGACGTGGTTGTACTCGAATTCTTCTTGCTTGGGCTTCGAAGAGAAGTGTTGAGAGTATTACAAGAAAGGACAACCACTGAAAAAAATAGAAAAAATGTAAGACTTTTTTCATGTCTGTATACACTATACAGGGTATAAAAAATATTGTACCAAAATTAAAAACAGAAAATAGCCAAAGAAATTAAAAAAAATAATAGTTCTGGTTGGAACGCAAAATGTATAGTTCGCTAAACAATTCTCTCGTTATTGGAACGCATTTCTCTACTGCGCATAAGCGTAACCATACCAAGAACCAATCTATGCTGTGTTGGAACAAACCTAATGTAATTATATACCAGATCTAATCTAAAACCAAAATCAAGATATGTTTCAAATAAGGGCTGTAAGGGATGTAAAGACTTATAACAGTCTGTCTGTCCGTCTGTAACATTACTCAAAAACCGCTAAACCGATTTTAACCAAATTTGGTACAAAAATACTGTGGCACCCGAGAATCTGGCTATTAGCTTTTTGTGGGGGTGGGGGGTTGGTAAGGGGGTATGGGAGGGGGTTAAAAATTTTAAAAAATTGTAACTCTAAAATTACAGTAGCTAGGCGAAACGCGGTTTTCAATTTAAAATTAGGAAAAATATTTACAACAAAATTTGTAATTACATCAAAATCAGTCAAAGTCGCAGTTTTTGTGATAAAAAAATTGGAAAAATTCCTTTACTTTGAAACTAAAAGAACTGCCTACCAACTTAATATTAAAATATGTTTTTCTTTTATTTTTATCTATATTATCACTCATTGAAGTTTCATACACTTTTTTTGCACACGGTATAGTCAAGTTTCCAAGTAAATAAGACTGTCACAAGGTATTTCTGAATATGTATTTTATAATTTTAGCACATTTTTTCTGTAACACCATTGTTTTCAGGCATTATTAGGTAACATCACACGAGGTAATCTTGCGTTAAAACTTATGAATATGCATAAAATAATGGCATTCTCTCATTTTACATGCTTTTCAAGACTTAATAAGCCCACAGTCGGTCTTTTTATTCTATTTTTATATAATATTTTAACAAATACAGTATTGTGTTTCGGTTCCGAACTCTTAATTGGAATCGTGAGTTATTTCAAAACCTAAAAAATCTGTTTTTTTTATGTCCGTGTTTTATATAGGTATTGTTATATTTTTTTGCGGTGTGTTTTTGATATTTCCTGGTATAGACTTTACACGAAACCATATCTAAACTATAGAAAAATATTATATAAAAAACCGTTTGTTATTAAATTTATTAAATTAATAAAAAAAATGCTACGACTGACAAACAAAATCGTGTAGGGTTTGTTAGGTTTGCTTTCTAAGTATCTCGCGAGACCAGCGAACCATATCTAGTTGGAATTATACGGTGCATTATCTGGGTATAGTCTATATGTGCACCGAGAGTTGTGCAACTCACGACGAATGGCGTAAAATATTTGCACAGTGCGAGAAAAGAATACAGTGCATTGTGGAAAATGAGAGCTGATGATTGGAGCCTTTTACTCTCGATTAGGGATGGTCATATTAAAAAAAGATCGATATAATTTCAATACTGACATCTAAAAAAATACACATATCAATGCAAGGGGTGAATAAAAACGTGAAACTTCGAGTGAAAAGTGGTAAAGATCACACAATCACGCAAACACCAAGAAACATTTGATTTAAAGCTAAGAAAATCATTATAATAAACTTGATACTATTGTACCTGTGTACCAATATCCTCTGGTTGGGTGCTAGGAAGTTAATTTTCATGCATATTTTTATCGATAGGTTTATGGCTTTTGAATAACGGTCTAGGTAAAGCATCTAGCTCATTGAAAAGATTAATTCACTCGCGGTTTCTTCGCTCGTGAATTAATTTCGGGAGACGATAATGAAATTTTATCGTCGTGTATAAAACAATAATTTTTCCATAGCGAGTTACGTTTTAAAAAATATTCAGAAATTATTATTTCAAGGAATTTATTACGAGTAGAAAAAATATTGTGCTGGGTTGGCGTTGGTTTCTATGTAATTTGACAAATAAATAAAGCTGTCTCTTTAGTTGTCAGTTTTGAGTCAGTATTTTATAATTCTCTTTCGTGTCGATTGCTGATTGAATTGGAGCCAGAAATGGCTCAAAACGAAATAAGTAAATTACAAACAGATTATCAGGCTGAGGCGACAAACGCCATATCCAAACTATTTTCATTTAAATCCCGAATAATTTATGAAAAGGAATACAAAATTTTTCAAAAATGGAAGCAATTGAAAAACGTGCGAGAAGAAATAAAGTTTTTAACCTATCCTCGATGTTAAAGTATCATTTAATCTACCCTTGTGGTTATAGTACTATTTTATGTACTATTTTTGATGCCCCCCCCCCTGATGAAACACCCCGTATGTACAGGGTGTTTCAGATTTTAATCGGGAAAATTTAATAGACGATAGAACTTGCAAAAATAAAACAAAAAGTTCATATCAACTTATAAGATTTAAAGATTCCTTTTCGAGATACAGGGTACCATTAAAATACCAATTATAATATTAATCACCAACAAAATAAAAACACTAATGATTTAGTGCTTTTATTTTGCTGTGTAACACCAAAGGTTCCAACCCTCAACTGTAATAATTAATTACCAGTTAGAATTTAATTTTTTTCGCAAAAAGTAAGCAAGATAGACGAAAAAGTCAGGAGACAAAAAAATAATATTTTTAATTACTAAATCTAAAAATAATATTAAACTTCTAAAAAAGCAGTGGCATGCTTATTTTTTCCTTTAAAATAATTTAACAGTGATGCCCCATCGCCGCTCCTAGCCATTAAACTTAAATCTAATTACATCAAATTAAGTCCCATAGTAAGTATTATAAACGGGTCAAGTTATATCAAAATCGATTAAATTGTTGTATCTCAAAAAGGAAGCTTTAAATCTTACAAGTTGATATGAACTTTTTGTTTTATTTTTTCAAGTACTATCGTCTATTACATTTTCCCGATTAAAATCTGAGACACCCTGTATACAGGGTGGTCCGAATTGTATTCCGGAAACTTCGGCAGCATATTCTGCAGATAAAAATAAGTAAAGAAGTTCGTATAATTGTATGTCCCGAAATGCTTAGTTTCGGAGATACGGGGTGTAGAAATTTCATTTTTATTTAGATTTTTTCCAAATAATTTCTGAAGTAAATAAATAAATAAATAAATAAATAAATGTTTATTCATCGTTGAAGTATACAAACAGATATAAATATAAATATATACTTCTGCAACTCATAAGACTAGTCAGAGAAAAAGTAGAAAAAAAAAGAGAAAAGTACTTAAATTACACCTAAAAATCTAAAAATTCCTTATCCGAATAGAATACATTATTCAATAAGAAACTCCGCAGTTTGTTTTTGTAATTATCCTGATCCAAATTGGGCACAATTTTAGAAATCTTATTAAAACATTTTATGCCTAAGTATGACGGTGCATTCTGACTCACAGTCAGCCTTGAGTATGGTAGATGTAGATCACTGGCAAATCTAGTCTCATGAGAATGATAATCACTGTTTAATTGAAACTTATTGCTGTTAGTATATATATTCAAAATTAATTGATAAATGTACATGTTGGGAAGTGACATTATGTTATGCATTCTAAATAGTGGTCTGCAAGTTGTGTCAGGTGATACATTAAGCATATACCTTAAAACCTTTTTTTGCATGTTGAAAGTTTTTTGAAAGTGAGAGGAGGATCCCCAGGATATCAGACCATACTGTAGGATCGACTGTACTAGGCCAAAGTAAACAAGTCTCAGTATATCCATACTAACATTTGTACGTAGCGTTCTAATTAAGAAGCAAACACTGCTAAGTTTTGTACATAAAATATCTATGTGAATAGACCATGTTAGTTTTTGGTCCAAATTAAGACCCAGAAATTTCACTACGTTATCATTTCTTATTTACTGTCCTTCAACTGCTACATATAGGCTGTAGTCCACACTAACATTTTTTGTAAGAAATCGCATAAGAGCTGTCTTTTGAGAATTTAATATAAGGCCGTTATTAGTGCAATATTTATTAAAATTATTAGAAATCTTATTACATTTATCAATCATTTTATATAAATCTATATCACTTACTAGTGTATTTGTGCGTAACGTCAATATTTAGATGAAAATTGGTGTCTGGGAGTTTTTTGGCATGAGAAATTTGATTTTGATGTCAATATGACTCCTACTGGTAGAGGGCGCCACCTACATGTGTTTTAACTATTTTGAAGCGTAATAACTTTTTGCCCGTAGCTGTATAAAGCTACCGAAGGAAAAAATAAACATCTCTGTAATTTTTTACGTAAAAAATATCTCTTTGTAAAAATCGCTACGAGCAACCATTCTCAAGATATTTAGAATGGAAATAGTCAATACATGCCATTATTAACGAAAAATAAACACCTTGAGTAGACAGTTATTTCACTGAAATAATAAATTTGGGAAATTTTTATTTTTTACAATTAATCATACTTTTTCTGCAAAAAAAATGATGATAAAACAGTTCTTGTTGAACTTTTGGTACAAAAACATTTCAAATTTATGATCTCAGTCTAATAACTATTTAGTTAACATATGTTTAATTTATGTCAGTGATGACAGGTATTGATAATTTCGATTCCAACTATCTCGAGAACCATTATTCGTAGCGATTTCTACCAAGAGACATTTTTTACGTAAAAAACGTCGTAAATGTATATTTTTTTTACTCAGTAGTTTTATACAAGTACGGAGGACAAATTATTACTCTTCAATCCAGTTAAAAAATATGTAGGTGGCGCCCTCTACTAGTAGTAGTCATTTTGACATCAAAATCAAATGTCTTATGTCAAAAACTCCCAGACACCAATTTTAATCCAAATATTGACGTTACTGCAGAAATTATTTGGAAAAAATCGAAATAAAAATGAAACTTCTACACCCTGTATATCTGAAACTAAGCATTTTTAGACATACATTTATACAAACATTTTTACTTATTTTTATCTGCCGAAATTTCCGAAATACAGTTCGGACCACCCTGTATCTAAGGCAATTTTAACAGTTGCTATGAAAAAAAACGTTTTGCCTGTGCCTCTTTTTTACCCTCTCGTCCACTATTTTTTATTTTAAAAGTTGGCAACCCTATTGTACAAACTATACAAACGAATACACAGTATATTATGTATTGATATGAATGACGACACTCAAAAAATAGAGTATGATAAATTTATTAAGTCCTGTCCTGTATACGACACACGGTAATCGCCTTGCGAGACACAAACTTTGCAGGCGTATTAATTATTATTAAAACAATAGCCTCAGGTGAAAGTCATATTTTATACGCATCGCAATAAATAAATTCCGCTTTTGTTTATAATAATATCGTTGTCTCGTTGCTACACTTCAATTAGAAATGTCCGCCGAGAATGAAAATATAAATCGAAGCAAGCTTTATAGCGGCGTGACCTCTGGCGGACAAGCGTGGAAAGTTACGAAATTGGAGAACAGTTGAAAGTCAGCCAAGGGTACCTACGATTAATAGGTAAAAGAAGTAAAAAGAGCAGGGAAAATGCTGTTCAAAAAATAAACACGAGAAAAGATATTAACCTGAATTTTATCGAATAAATCTTCTATTGATTTTTATTTAGGGTTTAGTTGAACTTTTTAGATTAAAACATAAGACAAGTCGCTCTAAAAGCGCAATCAAAAGAAAATACAGTAACTATTTTAATGCTTCATTTCTCTAAGTGTATTTAAGTTTTTAAAACCAAACATTGATTGTACTGAAGTTTTTCGGTTAACTAAATTTTGTGTTGCAATAATAAAAATAATACTACATTATACAGAGTGTCTAAAAACAACTTCAAACTACATTAATTGACTGTTTGCGTTGAAATAATTGCTCCAAATACTAAAAAAACTGTATTTTATATGTGTATTAGTCAGTGTGGTAAAGAGTAACACCTTACAAATTTTATTTTATTTTTTTGACGAATACTTATTCATAAAAACAGAGACGTTCATATTCATAACTTAATATTATATTGATTTCTGATTAAATCCACATTTATTTAGAATAATTTATTAACTAAAACACAATTAAGTATGTAATTAATTAATATTTCGACGGAAATAATGGTGGTAAACTCTTTTACAAAGATTTAAATAGTTTTCTTTTTGTAAACAAATAGGCTAGAAATATTATCGTTTTTAGCACCTGTATATTTTGCAAATTTGTTGCTTAAAAAATCTAAAATTTCAATATTCCATGGGTATATGGATAAATGAAGTCTAAATTACAAGAAAATACATTTTCTACAAAAACTTGAAAGGATAGGTAAAAAATGGTATAATACAATTTGATAGACAATTAAATTGTGGATCTGGTGCACGTAAAATATACAGGGCGTTCCATTTAAATTAAACAAGTTATTGCCGTTTAAAGCTAGTAATTATTAAATATAAATTATTGGATACTCTGTATAAGGTAGTATAATTTTTATTATTTTCACAAAAAAATTAGTAAATAGAAAAACGTCAGTACAATTATTTGGTTTTAAAAACTTACATACACCTAGAAAAATAAAGTATTAAAATTGTTACTGCATTTTCACAAAATCGTAAGTATTTCAAAAACGGTAAGATTAAAGTACGGTAAACCTTAATTAAATTTACATTTATTTTAATCGTAGAAACTAAAAATGTAATAATATACAGGGTATTCCGTTTAAAAAAACACAACGATATTTTTTTATTTATTTGGGACACTCTCACGACTCCGTGTCGTATGAGGATTATGAATTACCTACTATAAATATGCAGTAATTAATCTACGCTAATAATTTTATAGCAGTTCTATGATTTTAAATTTCAACGCATATGAAACAAAAATTGTTTGCTTCCGTTCTAGACTTTTATGGAAGCCTCAAAATGCACAGCCTTGTTGCTAATTATCTCCTGTTCGACATGACTATTTAAATCAACCTACAGGCTGACCTGAATTCAATTTTTGAACGGAAACAAGAACCTTACAGCCCACTTGAACCATTATTCTATCCAAGCTATTAATTGTTTGTTTAACAGCTTCTCATAAAACTCTGCATTTATAGTGGTTTAGTATTTTTTTGATTGCCTTGTAAAGAAATTAAACTTTGTGGGAGTACGATAAATCTATACCTTTCTAATAAAATAGAAAATTGTCTTGGTTACTCTAACCATTAATAGAGTCATAACTCCCTTGTAACATTATTAACAAGAATTAAGATGCCATAATTCCCTCTACAGTTTATATTCAACATAGGATACAACATTTTATTGAACAGTGCTTTCCATAAAATCAATAAAATGAAAAATATACGAAATAATATACATGTACTGATTTCTTTCGAAAATCGACAACTATGAAACTATGAACCCTTCCTGGACACAAACGGTACATTGTGAGACAGGAAATTGTAGAGAGAAACAAGCCCTATAACATAGGATACAACATTTTAATCAACAGTGCTTTCCATAAAATCAATAAAATGAAAAATATACGAAATAATATACATGTACTGATTTCTTTCGAAAATCGACAACTATGACACTATGAACCCTTTCCGGACACAAACGGTAAATTGTCAGACAGGAAATTGTAGAGAGAAACAAGCCCTATAACATAGGATATAACATTTTAATGAACAGTGCTTTCCATAAAATCACTAAAATGAAAAATATACGAAATAATATACATGTACTGATTTCTTTCAAAAATCGACAACTATGACACTATGAACCCTTTCCGGACACAAACGGTAAATTGTGAGACAGGAAATGGTACAGAGAAACAAGCCCTATAACATAGGATACAACATTTTAATGAACAGTGCTTTCCATAAAATCAATAAAATGAAAAATATACGAGATAATATACATGTACTGATTTCTTTCGAAAATCGACAACTATGAAACTATGAACCCTTCTCGGACACAAACGGTACATTGTGAGACAGGAAATTGTAGGGAGAAACAAGCCCTATAACATAGGATACAACATTTTAATGAACAGTGCTTTCCATAAAATCAATAAAATGAAAAATATACGAAATAATATACATGTACTGATTTCTTTCGAAAATCGACAACTATGAAACTATGAACCCTTCTCGGACACAAACGGTACATTGTGAGACAGGAAATTGTAGGGAGAAACAAGCCCTATAACATAGGATACAACATTTTAATGAACAGTGCTTTCCATAAAATCAATAAAATGAAAAATATACGAAATAATATACATGTACTGATTTCTTTCGAAAATCGACAACTATGAAACTATGAACCCTTCCCGGACACAAACGGTACATTGTGAGACAGGAAATTGTAGGGAGAAACAAGCCCTATAACATAGGATACAAAATTCTAATGAACAGTTCTTTCCATAAAATCAATAAAATGAAAAATATACGAAATAATATACATGTACTGATTTCTTTTGAAAAAAAGTGGGTCACTCTGTATATGGACACAGTTTCTTTTATTTCGTGTTAAGAAACGTTTTGACATATATCTCGATAATTTTTAGAATTTTACACTTGCATGATTCTGAATTGTTCTACTAAACAAAAAATAACATACTTTGTGTTGTTCAATGGTTGATTAACTCTCGAAAGGTTGTTTTATTTTGTTTTGGGCCATTTACTTTGTAGTATGTGGTCAATTAAAATAAATACATATGTCCATTTAAGAAAATTAATTCTTTTTTAATTCAATACTAGCAGTAGTAGAAGTTACTACATCAAACTAACAAAAATACCTAAGCTAAAAAGTGTTAAAAATGGCTTAAAGTACATTTTTAAGTATTCTGAAACACTCTTTAGTATATTTTTAGACTAATAAATAGTGTTTGAATAAAATTAAATAATAAAATTAATTCCTTCACTGTTGCGTCCTTGAACTTTTCACTTTTATCGATTAAATCAGAACTATTCATGGTACTTCTAAGTAATCCGTACCAGCGAAAAAGAAACTAAGAATAGGGATGTATGCATCGATATCGATACATGAAAATATCGATAGGTTATGAACACATCGATATTTTCAAGACTGGCAGTTTAACATAAATATCTGGACTCGCCATGATCTCTTTTCTGGTCAAAATAATTCGAAAGTAGTACTTTAAAACACTTTAAAAACATGTAGGTGACGTCCCGTCAAGTGGAGTCATATTGACATCTAAATCAAATTTCTCATGCCAAAAAACACCTAGAAACTAATTTTCATCTAAATATCGACTATAGTTCAGAAATTATAAGATAAAAATGAAAGTTCTACACCCTGTATCTCCAAAACAAAGCATTTTGGGACGTGAATTTATAGCAAATTTTTACTTATTTTAATCTGCAGAATATGCTTCCGAAGTTCTAATGCACATTCAGCCAAGGACACTCTGTATATATCATTATAATATTCTATGTCAAAATATTTCAGTAAGCAGTTCAAGGCCGATTTTAAGGAACCAGGAACAACATAAATTTATTCTTAAACACCTAAAGTATTTCTCTTACGAAATCTCATGTTCACTGTCCGGTGGTACTCTATAAACAACTGCTGTTAAATTCTATTTACAGACGTGTTTGGATTTCCTGCATAGAACCACACGCTACTGGAATAATAAACGATTTTTCTTCATATGGTATAAGCGAAAGTGATACAGAATAGGAAAAACATACAAAAATTTCGCCATTAAATCATTCAGTAGATCCAGTCAATTTACAGTAGCATTCAAAATAGATTATCTCATTTTTTTCAATTAGATTAAGCAATATAACCAAAGATATTTAAACTCGAGTTTAAATATCTTTGAATATAACTAATTCATAACAGCTTCATAAGAGGAAAATAATTTTTATGTGTCTGATTATACTGTTTCCGACTATTTTTTATGAATTCATAGTTATACTTGCCTATTGTGATTGTTTTCCTGATCGTTTTTAAGGCTTCTTGACTATCGGAAAAGATGGCTAATTCTTGTTTCCGATAGATAGTCTGCCAGTGACTTATAATTGCATTCACAGAACTTTTTGACGTTTCTCCTGATCTGATTGAATTACAGTTTCCTGTCAGTATATCCACCACAATTTTAACAATAATAATTAAATTAGAAAAAATAATATTCTCAAAAAAGGAAAAAAATATATTTGTTAGAATATACTACTTGTATATCATCAAGGAACTAAAATTAAATATTTTTTTAAAGAAAAAAGTAAGAATGTTCTTACTTTCACAGGCAGTCAACGAGAACTAATGACCAAAAGAAGTCTAGAAAAAGTGTGTGCAAGGTTGCCGTATACATAGGAGAAAAAAAAACAAGTAAATTTTTAATTGATCTACAACGACTGAATCATTGGTTATAGTTATAAAGAAATTCGTCTATAATACTGATAATTGGTTTTACAAGAAATTAAAAATCATTGAAAGAATGTAATATTAATTGACCATTGTAGAATTGATTTTGTAAAAATTGTTCATTAAACTATACATTTCTTAAGTATAGTATATACCTTTTTGGCAAATTTATTTCTTGGATAAATCCTGGTTACATTATTTGCCAATAACTGGCACTGAAAAGTGTTTAAACGGTCTCGGTAGAGGCAGTACTGGGAATACCAAAATGAATAACTCGTAATTTTTATTTTCCCAGATAAAAAAAACGAGATTTGTTATGTTATATGACATAAATTAGTATTGATTGACGTATTCAATTGTTTTTGGCCACTTCCTGTTTCACCGGAAATGACTACAACTTTTGATTTTTAAGACACCCTCGGTATATTTTTACTTTATTCGATAGAAAATAACACTCTGATTAGAATGACATATCATATGTCAACTTTTGACATTTTCGCTTTAAAAAAATTGTATTTTAAATTTCAATCTAGAGTGCTATGGCTATGTTAAAACACTAATTTTCAATCAAGGAGACTTGGAAAAATAAAATTGATCGTGTCTTGTCCTGGACTGTTAAAAGATGCCCAAATCGTATTTTTAATCATATCTCAATTTTTTCAAAAGGATCGAGGGTGGATCATTGGAATATTTAGAAAAAGCATTTTTTTACGAATAATTTGGTACCACACACTTGTTATTCCGAGTCAAATTGTCCAAATCTACCAATAATCGTACTGACCTACTAAAGACAAAATTTCCTACCTAGTCTCCTGCAAAACCTACTACATTTAGTAGAATTCCCACTGACTCGGCAAAACTGATCTCAACCATTAATATAATTAGAGCTTATCTATAATCCTTTTCAACAAAACAATTTGTTATTTTTTCATAAAAAAACATTACCTAAACTCACGAAAATCTTGCTCGAGGTTCTGAAATATCTGAAATCTCACATTTATCTAAAATATTCGATCTCCAACGTGACACAGGCTATTCTGGGTTCAACCAATGAACCGAGTGAACCCAGAACCACGAGGGCGTGGTTCGGTGCAGTCTGTGGACTCTGTGGGCGACCGGACCCATTTTTACCGGTGACCTGTCACTCGTAAGTCACCGCCGCGTGACTGTGTGCGATATTAAACAACTACGGTGACCTTTGCCGGTGCAAGGAGGTTGTGAAAGAGTGGATTTCATGAATGGGGTTTGTAGAAACGTTCGCATTAGACATTTTAACCGCCATAGATATTAGAAGATTTAGATGAGATGGAATAAAGCAATTGAAATAATGTTTTTTGATATATTTTAGCCTTTGATTGAAAAGATTAAGGCGTATTAATGCATTAGAGACCAAATTGACATCATGAAACCCCCTTTTTGGAGTTCTGTTTGACATTTTAATTGATATATTTGAATTTGATTTAAAATTTTGCCGATATGGTGTGTTTCTCTGAGCTTATTTTATTTTATTTGTTATTTATTCTGCAATTGGTTTTGTTTAAGGATAGTAAATCTAAAAGAATATTAATTCAGAACTTTAATTAATAGTGACATTACTGCGAATTGCAGAAAAAAGAGACTGTAAAATAGTTAGTTGTCAACCGATCTGTCGATTCTTCTTTAGATTTAACCACTAATCAATTTAAGGATTTTTTTCAAAAACTTCTTCTCTAAAATTTGAACACCCTGTAGCTCAAAACATATACCAGGTGTTTTTCAAAAGTGATTCACCGTTCACACAAAAAACGAGATTTGGTATGTTAGTATATGACATAAATCAGGATTGAGTGACGTATTCAGTTGTTTTCGGTCACTTCCTGTTTCACCGGAAATGACCACAACTTTTGATTTTTAAATGACACCCTCGGTATTTTTTTACTTTCGATAGAAAATGACACTACATATATGTCAACTTTTGACATTTTCGGATATGGTTTATTTGAAATTGTAACATGCAGTTGATGTAACAAGTGTGTGGTACCAAATTATTCGCAAAAAATACTTTTTCCAAATATCTTAATGATCCACCATTGTTCCATTTGAAAAAATTGAGATATGATTAAAAATAAGATTTGGGCATCTTTTAACCTGTCAGGGCAACACACGAAAAACACTAGACGATCAAATCTATTTTTCAAGACTCCTTGATTAAAAATTAGTGTTTTTGACACAGTCGTGGCACTCTAGATTGAAAGTTGTAATTATTTCCGGTGAAACAGGAAGTGACCGAAATCATATACTAACAAACCAAATTTTGTTTTTTTATCTGAAAAAGTAAAAAAAATTTACAGGGTTGTTCACCACATACGACACGGAGTATTGTAGCTAAACGATGAGATTTTTACAAATTGTAAGTTTTGGGTTCGATAAATGACTATTAGAGGTACAATTTAAAAATAATTTTACAAGATACAGAGTGTCCCAAATAAGTAAAAAATATCAAAGTTGGAAAGTTGGAACACCCTGTATATTATTACATTTTTAGTTTCTACGATTAAAATAAAGGTAAATTTGATTAAGATTTATTATACTTAAACCTTACCGTTTTTGAAATATTTTCAACTTTGTGAAATTGCAGTAAAAATTTTAAGGCTTCATTTCTCCAAGGGTATCAAAGTTTTTAATACTAAATATTTACTGAAGTTTATTTACTGATCAGTTATTGTGTTGCAATAATAAAAATAATACTACCTTATACAGAGTGTCTAAAAATTTATTTTAAATAATTATTAGCTTCAAACGGCAATAACTTGTTTAATTTAAATGGAATACCCTGTATATTTTACGAGAATCAGATGCACAATTTAATTGTCTATCAAATTATATTATACCATTTTTTACCTATCTCTTTAAGTTTCCATAGAAAATGAATTTTCTTGTAATTTAGAACTTATTTATCAATATACCCATGGACTATTGACATTTTAGATTATTTTTAAAGATGTACAAATTTTTAAAGAGTACAAATATTAATATTGTCGATATAATTCGTTTATTTCATTAAAAAATAAAAAAAAACTGTTTAAATATTTGTTAAAGAGGATCAGTTAATATGATTCCAGTATTCAAACAACATTAACTGACTGTTTGCTTTGATTAATAATAATTGCTCCAAATACTAAAAAACTGAATTTTGTATGGGCATTAGACAGTGTGATAAAAAGTAACACCTTAAAAATGATATTTCATTTTTTAATAAATGCTTATTTATAACTACAGAGACTTTAATTTGATAACTTATTATTATATTGATTTCTGACTCAAATCCACATTTATTTATAATAATTTAATAACGAACACAATTAAGTATGTAATTAATTAGTATATGGGCGCAAATAATGGTGTTATATTTAATTAATGGTATACTCTTTTATAAAGATTTAAATAGTTTTCTTTTTGCATACAAATGGGCTAGTAATATTATCGTTTTGCTAAAAACGATAATATTACTAGTCTGTACATTTTGTACATTTGTTGCTTTAAAAACAATCTAAAATGTCAATATTCCATGGATATATTGATAAATGAGATCTAAATTATAAGAAAATGCATTTTCTACGAAAACTTGAAGGGATAGGTAAAAAATGGTATTACAATTTGATAGACAATTTAATTGTGCATCTGATTCTCCTAAAATATACAGGGCATTCTATTTAAATTAAAGGAGTTATTGCCGTTTGAAGCTAATAATTATTTAAAATAAATTTTTAGACACTCTGTATAAGGTAGTATTATTTTTATTATTGCACCATAATAACTGATCAATAAATAAACTTCATTAAATATTTAGTATTAAAAACATTGATACCCTTGGAGAAATGAAGCTTTAAAATTTTTACTGCAATTTCACAAAATTGAAAATATTTCAAAAACGGTAAGGTTTAAGTATAATAAACCTTAATCAAATTTACCTTTATTTTAATCGTAGAAACTAAAAATGTAATAATATACAGGGTGTTCCATTTAAACAAATACAACTTTTTTCAATATTTTTTATTTATTTGGGACACTCTGTATCTTGTAAAAATATTTTTAAATTGTAGCTCTAATAGTCCTTCAACGAACCCAAAACTTACAATTTGTAAAAATCTCATCGTTTAGCTACAATACTCCGTGTCGTATGTGGTGAACAACCCTATAACCAACCTCTATAGAGGTGGGCCACTTTTGAGAAACATCCAATATAACTAGATCTATAAATATAAATCAGAGAAATATGCTTCAGCATAAATGAACTCAAATATATTATATATGTTGTTTTTACATAATAAGGAAGTCATTTTTAAATAAAATGCAAATTTTTATGGCATTTCTATTTTAAGCTTTCGATTCCTTGTTTCTTTTTTACCATTCTAAAACTCTTTGACTAATTTATGACCCTACTTAACACAAAGTAGGTCACAAAATACCTCCTTATCAAGTTCTTCCATTTTATTAATATGTTTTGATAATTAACCAGACTCAATAGACAGGTATTAATGTTAACCATAAGCCGATGATCAAGAAAAGGCACGCCTTAACACATAATTATGCTTTTTATAAAATTTCGCATATATTCTCTTCAGTAACCTGATTCCAGCTCGCCTTGGACGAGTTTATGTTACATAAAAATATTGAGTTTAATAATAAATAAACAAAGCATTTAAAATGGATTCCTTTAAAGGAATGAGTTGCTTTTTATTTCAGAAACATTCAATATTGGGTTTACTGTTTTTATTCCTGGTAAACATTGCAGTAAGGAAGTTCTTCTCTTCAACATAAAAAGACTCAGAGCAAAAAGATGTATAAAATTCATCACAGAACTTCAATACGCTGATGACTGCGCTCTAGTGCCTTTGGGCCTTAAGCTAAACATCGATAAAACTAAAATCATGTGCACTCTTTCGGAAAATCACAACAATACTATAAAAATCGGAGAAGAACTATAAGAACTTTTCAGTCACACTTCTGATGCGTGTCAAATACTCTTCAGCGAGTAATGGCAGTAGTAGTAGTCTTTTGAACAGGAGCTTCTTTATGGTTCACTTAATATCCAAAATGTAAAAAAGTATAGAAAATAAACGATTAATAATCATTCCAGGCCCTTAAGTCATCCAAATCACCAAAATTCACAAAAAACTCAGTTCACTACATTGTTAGGTGGTACTAAGTTAGCCGAGTCAGATAGTTATAAATAAATTAAAAAGTATCTCCATCATTTTAAAACAATCAAGTAAATTTTAATAAATATTTTAATCACTTCAAATTCCTTTCTGGACAGAATAATAATATCGGATTACACATTCATAATTAACTTTCACTTAGACTGATTGTTTAAAATAGTTTCTTATAGTTTTATTCATGCCATCATTGTTTAATTATAATAGGTACTCAACATATATGGAGTTGGCATAAATCATTATCTACAGGGTGAGTTTCCTACGATGTTCTCTATGGGTATCTTGGAAACTACTGGAGATAGAGAGTCGGTTAAATGGGGAAAGAATTGCGGTTTCGTGGGGTCACAAATAGCCTTTCAAATTTTTGAAAAAGTTCATGGCTTACTAGATATTTCGAACAAAAAACAAATTTTCGCTATTTTAAAAATTGTCCGTAATTCCATTATAATCTATTTTAGACAAAAAGTTTTCAGATAAAAGTTGTAGATAATCACATATCACAACCCTAACGACTTCATCAATAACGTCTTTTTTAAGCTTTTCAGCGATATAAGCTATAATATGTTTTTTTTTTCACAAAATTACTGAGTTATAGCCAATTCATATTTTCTTGACTAATTTCACTTAGTTAGCCATGGAAAAATGTTTAATCGTCATTGCTCTCAGAAATGTAAAACTGTCACATCCAAATTTTGTAAATTAAAATAAACAAAAATTGTAAATATGCATTTTTCAAATGAAGAAAAGCGTGTAGGATTATTGGTTCAATTTTTCTTGGCCATACTGTTTCGAGGATACGTTGACCGGTGAACGTTACTTACGTTCTGTAGAGAACGGTTTTCAAGACATATTAGAAAAGTTAAATTTAGATATTCGCGCATTAATAGAGTGGTTCCAACATGACTTTTATTATGACACATCACCACCCCCCCCCCTCCTGTTAATGGTTAGCATATTTATGGTTAGCATACCCCAGACGATATATGCTTATATTAATTCAGTAAGAAATAAAAAGCATATTGTAAATATTTATTTTATAGAAACTAATGAAAGAACATACTTTATATGCAAAATTGAAAAAAAAAATGCTCTCAGACAGATGCAAGCTTCGAGTGGCTTGACAAAGAGTGTCATTAATGCATAGATTTCACTTTCTACACATTGAATAATTTAAATAAATTTAAAACAGATGCCTATAATTGTATGTAATAATAACTTATTAGATTAATCAAAAGCCTTGAAGTCAAACTATACTATACATATAATGTTTATATGTCTCTCTTTATTTCTTAATAAATTTAAAAGAAATTAATTTATTTTTAGGAATTTTTACAAATTAAATATGAACTCTCTTCAACAATCTTCTATTATTTAGAGCAGCTTTTATTTATTAAACTACATAAAAACTCCCATAAAATTCCATAGATTTATAGTCCTTTCAATTCTATAATAACCATCTATGTTACTTTAAAGTACAAATATTTAGAACACATAAAATAGCTTTCTAAACATATAACAATAACAATTTTTTATTGCTTGATTTACTTCAAAAAAGTGTTTTGAATTAAACTATAAGTTCCTCATTAACTTTCACCGGTATCATGTGAAGTATTATATTATTACGCATTAATTAGTAATGTTACTCGTTAAAACACACACTAAAACTAGTTTATTAATTGGCTGGCACGTAATCGTAAACACCCTGTTGTTTTTCGTGTTGTATTTCGGAGACAAGAATGATATAACAGCTTCCTAAGTATGTAACGTATTATTTACAGAGGCAATATCACTTTCCATTTGTTGTCTTAATTTTCCATAGAGGAAATGTTAGAAATAGCATACGATCGAAAAAAAACGGCGTCAAAGAAGGCTGGGGAATGAAAATCGATGATATTTTTGGCTTGGTCAATATCTAGACGTCATTTACTAGAAATCTATATCCAAATTTTTTTTTTTTTGAATTTTGAACTACGCCATTTAAAAATCAGTTTTATATAGCTCTAAAAGCCTAAAAGACTCATGGCTTGATTGGTTATCTTTCTCCATTTGTTTCTGTCTTTCGCCTTTATTCTCCACCCATCCACTCTTGTCCTTCTCAAGTCCTCTTCAACATCCTTTTTCCATCTGGTTCTCGGTCTATCCCTCCTTATCTTTCCACCAATTTCACGTTTCATTATCATACTAGGAATTCTCGCTTCAGCCATTCTTTTAATGTGTCCCAGCCATCTCAGTCTTTGTGCTCTTGCTACTTCCGTTATACTCGGTGCCGATATAGATGCTTTAATTCTTCATTTGTTCTTCTGGTTCATATGTTGTCTATCTTCTTTCCTCCAAAAATCTTCCTCAGTATTTTTCTTTCCCAAATCTCTAGCCTCGAACTTTCCGTTGCATTAAACTTCCACGTTTCACATGCATACAGCACTATTGGTCGTATCATTGTTTGGTACATTCTTATTTTTAAACTTCTACAGATGTTCTTACTCTTAATAATTTGTAGTGCGCTAACACATCTATTTCCTGCACTTTTTCTTGCCATAATATCTTGAGTTACATTCGGTTTCTTTAGAAATACGGCTTCTAGATATGTGAACGTATCTACTTCCATATGGAATTTTGAACTATATACACCATTTAAAAATCAGTTTTACTCAATATAAAAATAAATTACAATCTTTTTAAGGCCAACAACATTAAAAAGTACAGAAGAGTACAGGCCAAGTAAATAACGTCTAGGGTCTGACCTCGCCAAAATTGTTATCGATTGTCATTCCGCAGCCGTCTTTGACGCCGTTTTTTTTTTGATCGTATGGGATAATATCATTGAGATGTATAAAAATAGATTAACCAATATACATTGATTTGATTTTACCTAAAATATACAAACAAAATGTAAATAAACCCTTTGTTTGTTTACAGTGTGACTTGACCACAAACTTAATATAATCCTTAATTCAAGATTTCAAAATGCCATTGACGTACTTTCAGAATCTTTATATAAACAGAAAAAGAGTGTTAAATAATAAATAATTCTATTTACACTATCAGACAAAAGTAGAGAAACTTTTTTTAAAACTCGTCGGATTTCAAAAACCCCCAATATTTAAAATAATATTTGTTTTAAACATATTTCCTTTTAGCAATACCATCATTTTTCGCCACATTCCAAATTTATCTTATTAGGTGTTTATTTCTAATATGAACACAAATATTTTTGAAGGGATATAAATAAAGAAACCAACATAAAAATTGACCATACTTAGTAGTTATTTGCTTAATGTGAAAACTGTTGATATTCGCGGAAAACGCCGAAAATATTTGTCTGAGGATCTTCGCGAAAAAATAATCAACGCACATCGGAATGGTGTACGGCAAATCGACAGAAGCACAATGTTTAATTTGCATAAGTCTGTCATTAGCAAAACGATTTCCAATTTCAAAACTTGCAATTCCTTAAAGACTATTAACTTAAAGAAAACAACGAAAAAAATTGAAATAATAATTAAAAAATCGCCATAACTAATCCGCATAAATCGGCAAATCAAATTTTGAGTGAACTATCTGGTGTCAATATAAGGTCTAAGACCATCCACAGAAGGCTAAGGGAAGCAGGATTATTTAGCAGAAGAGCAGCCAAAAAACCACTCATTAGTAATGAGAACCAGAAGGCCCGACTTAACTTTGCAAAAAAATATTTGCGCTGGTCGGCGAATTACTGGAAAAAGGTCCTGTTTTCAGATGAAAACAATTTCAATATATTTGGATCCGATGGCATATAGTGGATACATCTCCCAGAAGGGAAAAGATTTGATCCAAAATATACCAAGGCCACTGTAAAGCATGGTGGTGAATCTTGCATGGTTTGGGGATGCCTTTCGGGCTATGATATGAGACTACTGCATGCAATAGAAGGAACAATGGATCGATTTATGTATTTGGACATCTTAAAGAAAGTGATAATTTGCCTTTAACCTGGATATTTCAGCAAGATAATGATCCGAAGCATAAATCGAAAGTTTTACAAGAATGGTTTTTGTCTGAACAAATTAGTGTTATGGATTTTCCTGCGCAAAGTCCAGACCTTAAACCCATTGAAAACCTGTGGGAGGAACTAGATAGCCGGGTAAGACAAAGTCACATTAGCAATAAGAAAAAATTGATAAGAATTTTGAAAGAGGCCTGGAATTCCATTGAACCATATACCATAAGAAAACTGGACCATTTGGACTCCATGCCAAAGCGATGTCGTGAAGTTATAGCTAATTACGGTTACTCTACCCATTATTAATTTTATTAGGTTAGCAACAACTATGTACTTGTAATTTTTATGTTAGTTTTTAGTTTCTCTATTTTTGTCTAGTTTTCGTGAGGCTTCAGTCACTGCGTTAACAAGAAAGACACAATTTTAAATATTCTACTTTTGTCCGATATAAAAGTATCTAAAAATACGAAGGCTACACCATAATTGGAAAATTGGTTGGATTATCTGAAAATGATGATGATGGTAATATTATCTCTATGATACAGATACAATATACCGGCACCACTGCAAGCTACTGTCTAAAATACTAACTTGTAAAAGGTTGTGATTTTTTTTGTTGTAAATTGCACAAATATTATATATGTTCAAATATATTTGCCATTTTACCGAGTTTTTATTTTTATTTATACCAATAAAACCAGACATATTTTTTGGCATTTAATATGGAATTAGAGCATATCAACTTTCTAAATAACATAAAATAAAAAATCAAACTTGTATCACTTTCAATATTATTTTGATTAAAAAGACTAGATATAGACTAAAAGATTAGATATTGTTAACTTCTTAAAAGAAATTTACTGATGAGAACTAGGTCTCTCTTTTTTTGAAGAAAAAAAATTTGTGTTTCCTAAATTAATTTTCAAAGAAAGTGAAGTTATACAGGATGTAATAAATATGCGGCTCTTTTGTCCGACGCACATGGGAAGTGCCATAACGACTTCCCAAGTGATTCTCACGTACACGTATCACTTTCCAATCCTTTTACTGACATTAGGAAACAGTAAGAGCCCGTTCTAGCTAATTAGTTCAGTTTTAACGCCAATATCGAAAAAAACGGCATCGTAAAAGGCTGAGAAATAACAATCGATGATAACTTTGGCAAGGTCAAGCTCTAGACACTTGGCCCGTACTCTTCTTTATTTTTTTCATTGGCACTTACTTAGATAGTAATCTATACTAATATATAAAATCCTGGTTGATTCTAGGGTGTAGAGGTTCAATAAGAAGAGATTTCTCGAAATTCCAGTTCCAAGGGGGTGAAACCACCTCTCAAATATTACAATATTTTTTATTTAAAAAACGGTCAAGTTTCCGAAAAAACGCTTAAACACGTATATTTTATTTTATTCTTTTTAAACATTTTAAGATTTTTTAAAAATGTATACAGGGTGTTTCGAAAAAACTGATCATTGATTAATCACGATCCTGCTTAAAGCGCTTGACGTCAAAAGCTGATTTTTGGAAAACGGATTGACTTTAGGGTGTAGAGGTTCGATAAGAAGAGATTTCTCCAAACTCGAATTCTAAGAGGGTGAAACCACCCCTCAAATATTAGTATATTTTATTTAAAAACCGGTGAGTTTTTCAGAAAAACTCTTAAACACGTATATTTTATTTTACATATTTTAAGATTTTTAAAAATTTATACAGGGTGTTTCATAAAATATTACCATTTAGTAATCACGATTCTGCTTAAACTGCTTGACGTTTAAAGCTGATTTTTGGCCAATGGATAGACTGTGGAGTGTAGAGATTCGATAAGGAGGGGTTTCTAGAATCTCAAATTCCAAAAGGGTGAAAACGCCCCTCAAATATTACAATATTTGTTATTTAAAAAACGGTTAGTCTTTCGGAAAAAAGCTTGGACACGCGTAATTTATTTTGTTTTTTTACATATTTTGAAATTTTTAAAAATAATCATACAGGATGTTCCAAAAAGTTGGGTAATTGATTAACCACGATTCTGCTTAAACTGCTTGACGTAAAAAAATTATTTTTGGTAAACGGATTATTTTTCGAAAGGATTATTATTCCAACGGGATGAAACTACCCCTCAAATAAAATTATTATAAGTTATATAATAATATCTCCATATTGTTTTTTCTCATGCTGACATAAATGTGAGAAAATTTTATCCAGTTTGTATGTTAATAAAAATTCTTGCTTTGCTTTATCATCACCATTACAAATGATTAATTCGACGCGAACGAAGTCGCCGGGTACACGCTTTATATAAACTTTATACCCTTTATAAAATATTTGAACATTCACCCTGTAAAATATTGGACACTAAGTCATAAACACCCTGTCTAATAAATATAATAAGTACTCACCGACAGTCTCATCCTCATTATTCCTGATTTTTCTCCGAAAACTACCGAAAAAAAAGTTTAAAAATGGTACAAGTTAACTAAGGCTATCACGAAAACACCCTGTATACGCGCTGGGTACGATCGACAGACAACAGACCGCGTAAAAGCGACAGTACTTCAGTGCACGGGCGGTACCCCGGTCGATTCCTTTTATAAACTCTGTTCTGTGGTGGTACGGTGCAGAGGTACCATGCTTGAGTCATTTCGTTCGGCTAGCAGGGAAACGAACTTAGTAAAAAAGAAGACAGGGTTTTTTTTGATATCCTGTACCAAGAAGAACCAGTTTATTTTGATTTGGATCAATGAGAAATAGCGCAAAAATTTGGTTATACCACAGAAAAATAAGTCAAGCTAGAAAAACACTAAAATATTCGTTCTTTTTTTTATTTTTTCTAATATCATGGTCCTATCCATGCTGTAATTTTTGTGGTCCATTTGTTGGCCATCCTTCTTGCCAGGTGTCCTGCCTATTGCCACTTGATGGATTTGATTCTCTGAATGACATCGCCTGGGTCTTTTGTCGTATCCACTCTATTCTTTTACGGCCTTTCTTGGGTATTCCCAGCATATTTTGTTCTACTAAGCGTTGTGCGACCTGCAGTTTTAAATGTCCAGGTCTCACATGCCAAGGACTGGTAGTACACATTGGTGGAATGTTTTCTTCTTTAGATAGAGTGGCATTCTATATTTGAATATTATTGAGTTTCTTCCATAACTACTCCTATTAGTTGTCTCAAATACATATATTCTTCTACTATTTCAGTCTTGTCTTTTCTGCCTACTAGTTTGTTGTACATTACTTTAGTTTTTGCTAAATTTATTTTGAGATCTACGTTATTTCTTTGGTTGTATTCAGTTCTTCTTCCCCTAGGAAATGCAAGACCTTGTCGTTGGTGGAGAAGCTTCTTGTCAGATGCTGGAGGAGTCTCCTCTAGCACTTTGGCTCGGTCTAAGAATCATCTCATTGTCTTGTACCTGGCTGTAGTGTCATGGCCAGGGAATTGCACCAAGACATATAACGATGCCGGTCCATCATACCAGGCCCCCTCTACTGACTGTGGTCATGTCTCGCGGGTAGAGGGTGTGGGGGGGGTCTTGGCTTAACCGCCTAGACCAAGAGGAAACAAACTCACCAAAAACCTAAATCCTACGATAGCGGGACCAGGTCAAAGGGATGCGTGGCTAGATAGAGGACTAGCCATTACTGGCCTCAACCTTGTGGCTTCAGGGGCCACCCCATTGTATTTACCCCTTACTTCTGCATGCGGGGCTCTGTTGAAGTGGACCAACTATCCCTAGCGACTCGTGGGAACACTATGAGATCTAGTATTAAAAACACCACCGGTGAAGCTGTGGGGAAGCGCCCTAGCGACACTGGGAACAATACAAATGAAAGTTCCAAGGGACCAAATCCAAAGGAAACTACAGGAGGGGCGGCTGACACTTGCTTGGGATCATCCTTCACAAGTGGCACACAAGCTACTACCTTCTCCAGCAAGGGTCGGGAGCCTACCTCTAGACCCAATAAGCGACATAAGCTACCGTTTCGTCTACCCGGCCTGGGTCAACCAGGCGGGCTAGACGATCCTCTGAGAGTAGGTCTTCAACCTAAGCTTAAAAATTGGCAGGGGCCGGAACTGGTTGCAGTGAAGGGAGAAAACGTCCCTAAAGGGGCGGCCATAACGGTCTTTCTGTCGAGGAGCAAGGAAAATTGGTCATGAAATTATGCTATAAATAAAAAACGGTTTGTTTACATGTTGCTTGTATATGTTGGATCAAAACAAATCATTTTTCATAATTAGACTTCATTTAATATAATATAATGCTTCAATCTACTATAATAATACACAACATATTATGTATTAGGTATAATAAAATTTTCTATAGAAAGCAAGAGTGATTCGACTCTTTACTTCATTTTCTGCTTCATATATTTTATGATACTCCTTTCAATTGTACACCAAATAAAGAATAAACGATTTTCTATCATTAATCACGTAAATAAATTGTTAATAAATAAATACTTATTCCTTTTATTACTATTTGATAGCATTATTATTATAATACAACCTGCTACAATAACGAGGCATTCTTTAGATTTTTATAGAGCGAAATACAAAAGAAAATACGCACTACGAGTGATTAATATTCAGAGAATAAGAAATTATTTAAATTAAACAGGTGAGGAAAGAATGTACGAAACACACTATGACAGTTATTAACGCAGTTAATAGTAGATTTAACCGTTTTTATGTGTTTTATCAAATAATAAGTTTAATATAGATATTAGAATATACCTCACATCAACATGAAATAAAATTGCGTTTATATCTCATCAACGAGGTGGAAAGAACAACAATTAATAACAGTTGACAGAAAATACTTTTTTTTTCTAAATTAATTTTACTAATAAGATGTTTCTCTAATTATTCACGGTGTCCCAGAAATAAGTACAGATATTTTAAGGAGTGGTAGATCCCGATAAAAGAAACATATTCTCCCTTTACCGTTTTTCAGTTTACCGAGTTATTTTACTGTGACAATTTCCAAAAAAATTATTTTTTGCCTAAATTTTGAGAACCACTGGATCTTTTCTGGGTTTTATTTCTTTATATAATTAATCTACTACCTATGTTGCCATATTATCCAGAAATAATGCTTTTTTAACTAAGAAAAATCCAAATTTATAAAAAAAATGCTCGCGAAAAAACCTCTGGTCGAAATATACTACCATCAGTTAAAATATCTGTACTTATTTCTGAGAAACCCTGTATTAATTATGGCTAACAATTTAATTTCCTTATATAAAGTAACAAGAAAAATACTACATTATTGTTTTAAACTCTTCTGTGTCTGTCTTTAAATAACACCAGGAAATTTAAATAAACCAGACATAATTTTTACAACTTTGCTGTATATGAATAATTCATTTCTATCACAATTTGAATTTTGTCAACGTTAGAATAAAACAAATGTACATTTCTTACGTTTATTACACTAGAAATTTGAATAAAATACGTAACAAAAAATTTAGAAGAAAGTTCTAATATATGTTTTTTAGAATTGGCATCAACATAAAATTTACATATTTTTCAGTTTAAAAATTAAAATTTACTTCCTTTCATTGGCGTAACTACAGGGGGGCCCGGGGGTGCCGGGCCACCCCCAGGTACTGCTGGGCACCCCCCAGAGAAATCCTGAATTATGACTCTTGGCTACGTATTAATTTTTATTTGCTTGAGATGCAGTAAAAATGACGTTTTCTAGTTTTGTGTAGTTGATATTACTTTGTTGATTTCAAAAATGTGTTAATTTTTATTTTTTTAGAAAATTTGTAGGTTTTTAAGTAATCTACGGGATCACGGTTTGATAACCAAGTATATGAAATGTATTGACAGAGAAATCCATGTAAAACGTTTTATTCAAAAAATATGTTTTTTAAAATTATTTTTCGTTTAAAAAACACAAAAGCCCTAGGCCCTCCCCTGAGCTCAACCCCGGGCCCCCCTCCCCCAGGCCCACTCCACGATAAATTGCTAGTTACCCTAATGTACTTATTAAATCAGAACAACGTTTATCAATGTCATTCATAGATCTAGATCCCTTCTGCTGTGCTACAAAATCAATTAAAAAAATTCGCTTAAATAAAACGGTCAATAAATCTCTAGAACAGTGGAGACATTTATTTAAATATTATAAAAAACCTAAAAAATATATTACAAAAAGATAAAGAAGATCAATTATCAAAGAATTCGTTTAAAGATACACTCATTATTCTATTATCCATTATTACCATTAACTATTTAGAGTAAGAGTTTCTTCTTCGTTAATAACCTTGAAGAAATTTCAGTAATACTTAAAAATAACTTTCTTCATCGCATCGCAGGATAATCAGCGATGTTGTGGTACTAATTCAGGTACCACCCGCCGATTATTATTACATTTTCTTCATTTTAATGATCATCTTACGTTTTCTAGCTGCTAATTCCCGCTGAAATCATGATGGTCTAAGCGTGCTTCATCACCACGACTCTGTATTTATATTAGGTGAATATATTTTAAACTTACTCAAGTGGATTTAATTTACTGTAATAACATGGTTAGGTAAAAGGCAGTAAAAAAGTCCAAAATTAACAATTTTTTGTCATTTTTTTTGGACAAGTCACCGATTTTGATGAAACTACTGTTATTTACTGATTTGAAGGTGTAGAATACGAAAATATATAAGCCATTGTGGGGGGGGGGGCCTTACAATTATAGTTTTAGATGTAGGCATTTTATAAATCGTCAAAAATCATTCCGAAACAAGGGTTCCAAAAATAAAATTTCTTACAGAATCGAAGCATCTAAGTCTACAATGGCTTATATTTTCGAAATCTACATAAAATTTCCAACAAATTTTGAAATTTTTAAAATTGTATGTCCATGTTTACTATTTTTCTTGGAGCTCTAAGGGCATGCAAAAATTATCCAAAAATGAGCAATTTTTCCTGATATAATATAGTCATGAAAATTGACGATTTTGGATAAGACACCGTATAAAACTACTGTTATTTACTAATTACAAGGTGTAGAATACGAAAATATAAGGCATTGTGGTCTTTGAATTGTGGTTTTAGAAGTAGGTATAATTTTATACATCGTCAAAAATAATTTCCGAAACAAGCCTTCAATATAAAATTTCTCAGCAGAAACGTTTTAAAAATCTCCAAACAAAACAAGGATTCAAAAAATCAAATTTCTCACAGAAACAAAGCCTTATAATAGCTTATATTTTCAAAATCTACATAAAATATTCTACAAATGCTGAAATTTTCAAAATGTTATGACCATGTTTACTATGTTTCTTAGAGCTCTAAAAACATGCAAAAAATATCCAAAAATGAGAATTTTTTCGATATTTTTCCATACATAAAGTCATGAAAATTGACTATTTTGGACAAGTTATCGATTTTGATTAAGTAATGTTAATTATAATGTGTAGAATACGAAAATATAGGCCATTGTAGTCTTATACTTATGCTGTTAGACGCAGGCATAAAATTGAATGAAAATTCATAAATTCCAGTTCAAAAAATCGAATTTTTCACAGAATCAGAGCTTTCTAAACTATAAGCGCTAAAATATTCAAAATCTGCATAAAACATGCTACAATCACTAAAATTTTCAAAATTTTATGAATATATTTACTATTCTTCTTAGAGGTCTGAAAACAAGCAAAAATATCCAAGAAGAGTAATTTTTCGATTTACCAAAATCATGAAAATTATCGATTTTAATAAAACTACTGTTATTTACTAATTAGAAGGTGTAGAATACAAAAATATAAATTATTGTAACCATACAATTATAGTTTTAGATGCAGGCATAATTTTAACCATCGTCAAAAATCATTTCAAAACAAGGGTTCAAAAAATCGAATTTCTCACAGAAATGAAGCATCTAAGCCTATAAAGCCTTATATTTTCAAAATCTACATAAAATTTGCTACGAATTCTGAAATTTTCAAAATTTTATAACCGTATTTACTATCTTTCTTAGAGCTCTGAAAACATGCGAAAAATGTCGAAAAATGAGCAGTTTTTAACATTTTTCCATACATATAATTATGAATTGACGATTTTGGACAAAATATCTAATTAAAACGTGTAGAATAGGAACATATGCTTTTAGATGCAGGCATAATTTTAATCATCGTCAAAAATCACTTCAAAACAAGAGTTCAAAAAAGCAAATTTTTCACAGAATCAGAGCTTTCTAAACTATAAATGCTAAAATTTTCAAAATCTGCATAAAATTTGCTACAATTACTAAAATTTTCAAAATTTTATGATCACATTTACTATTCTTCTTAGAAGCCTGAAAACATGCAAAAATATCCAAAAAGTAATTTTTCGATTTACCAAAATCACGAAATTGACGATTTTGATAAAGTACTAATATTTACTAATTAGAATGTGTAGAATAAGAAAATATAGGCCATTGTGGTCTTACAATTATGGTTTTAGATGCAGGCACAATTTTAATGATCGTCAAAAATCACTTAAAAACAAGGGTTCAAAAAATCGAATTTTTCACAGAAACGAAGCATCTAAGCTTATAAAACTTTAAATTTTTAAGATCTACATAAAATTAGCTACAAATTCTGAAAATTTCAAAATTTTACGACTATCTTTACTATATTTTTTAGAGCTCTGAAATAAACAAAATGCCGAATAATGGTTAATTTTTCGACATTTTCCATACATATAGTCATGAAAATTGATGATTTTACTACGAAAAAGTACTGTTACTTACTAATTAAAAAGTGGAGAATACGAAAATATAGACAATTATGGTCTTACAATTATGGTTTTAGATGTAGACATAATTTTAACCATAGTCATAGTTTAGGCGCTTATTTAATAAACAACCCTGTATAAGAAAATATTATGTTTACTTTATGTAAACCTCCGTTATGATTCAGTTTTTACCTGTTTCTATGTCCGATATAAAAAATAATTAGTTCTCTTGTATTATTATAATTATGTATGACAAATTTCAGCTTTTATTTTTATGGTATTACTACAGAGTTGTTTACCAGTCATTACAAAATTACGAATATATGTATATGATTACGCATGTATTAATTGCCATGTTACAATTTCTTCTAAACATTTTTTAATCTGTTTCAATTATACGTTATTAAATGTTCAAAGATTTCTCGATGAGATAACTGAAGAGAAATTTATAAGTAAAATGGATTTCTCGTCTTAAAACAGATGCAATTATTCTGGATTGCATTGTTATTATTATTATTAATACGGGGTTTAATTTAAGAATTATGCTTGACAGGGTTGTGTCAAAGATAAAAAAAAATAATTTAAAAACTTTATGAAAAAAAACTTTTTTTTGTACTATTTATTTTAATCAAATCATCAAAAATGTTTGCTTATTGCATAAAAAAAATGATTTTATACCTGGACATCACAAATCGAAATTGTAGAAAATATTTCAAGTAATTTCCGACATATTGCAAGAAATTCGATGTTTTTTTTAAAAATTTTAACACCCTGTAGATAAGAAAGGAGGTATTTTAGACCCCATCTTCGTATAAACTTTTTTTATTAACAACATACAAGAAATCACAACCTAATTTTTTTTAAATACTTAGGACACACCCTGTATATACAGAGTAACTCATAAATAATTGCAAACAAAAAAAAAATAAAACTGTTAGTTTTAATCATGTGCTGATGATGCTCACATAGTTAGCGAAACGCGCGTCCAGTTTAAAAGTAAACTTAAAGTGATTTGTGGCGAATTAGCGTTTTATTTTGCTGTAAATACTAAAGGTTCCAACTCCCAACTATACCCTTTTTGTTGATAAAAACAATACAAAAAAAACTACATCATTGGTATATCAGATATACCATAAAGGTGCCAATGAAGTTGAAATAAATCAAAATACTAAACAAAGGGGTTACTTAATACCGAGGGTGCCACTTAAAAATTAAAAGTTGTAGTCATTTCCGGTGAAACAGGAAGTGACTGAAAACAATTGAATACGTCAATCAATCCTAATTTATGTCATATACTAACATACCAAATCTCGTTTTTTTTAACTGAAAAAATAAAAAAGTTATAGGGGTGAGCCACTTTTGAGACGCACCCGGTATACAGGGTGAGTAATAAATGCACATATTTTCAGGGCTGCTAAATCTCGATAAAAGAAACACAACTTCCCTTTTTTGTTTTTCAAATAAGTCATACGAATAGAGATATTTTACTTTGAAAATTAATATATAATAAAATTATATTAATAAATAATATTTTCTTACCTTTAGCTGTGTGTTTTTTCTAATTTCGAAAAATCGAAAGTAGAGAAAAAAAAATAAAAAGTAAAAAGAAAAGAAAATTGTTTTGCTTGTCGTAAAGGGGGAACCAAGCTCCACCCCCACAACCGGTTTCTGGGCTTACCCTTCATCAGGTGGGCTGTCCAAGGGCTGGTTCTCACCGATACGGCAAGCAAAACTTTTTCAATATCAACACACGATGTCGTAAAGTGTCGGTGAGATATTAGTACATCTCCCGTCAAAAGATGGTAATGAACGTTTTTCGGCCCGCTCAAATATATATGAGATGAACAAAATTCTTACAGCTTTAGTGTATATTAATAAATAATATTTTCTTGCCTTTAGCTGTGTGTTTTTTCTAATTTCGAAAAATCGAAAGTAGAGAAAAAAAATAAAGAATAAAGAAACGACGAAAAGAAATAAAGAAACGACAAGCAAAATAATTTTCTTTTCTTTTTACTTTTTTTTTCTCTGCTTTCGATTTTTCGAAATTAGAAAAAACACACAGCTAAAGTCAAGAAAATATTATTTATATACACTAAAGCTCTAAGGATTTTGTTCATTTCATAAAATTATATAAGACTCATCCTGTATATAACATAATAAGACGAATTTAAGTACCTACAATAAGCCTTAAATTTGCAATGTTGTACGGAGATAATAGCCAGGCGTGCCTGAGAAGAGAACTACAAGAAAGTCCCCAAAATATGAACAAAATATTTTCCCACCAATGAGAGCAGACAAAACAAAATTCACAAAAATTATTTATTTATTCTAGGACAAGCCTCCTACCTAATTAGCCCTCATTATATGCATATTATGCAACGTATCTCCGATCGAGTCAGGCAGTAAAAAATAATTAAGATATTAAAAAATGGCAAAAGCATCCATCTACCTCATTTTTTCAGTTGCGAAAACGATTGTTTGGACGAAACAAAACGTGAGATCCGTTTAACAAAAACACCATTTTCATTTTTCTTCATTCAACTTCGTCTAATTGATGGACTCAAGACTCGAGAAAGAAAGAGACGGGAGATGAGACGTGAGAAAAGACGCATTTGTCTATTTTTGACAGCAAGGACGTGAGAAGATGCGGGTCTCTTGGTCCAGAACGACAGGAAAATGCATACATGTAGATACGCATGAGTAGGAAAGATTATTTTTGTATTTAAAAATTGAGAACAGGCAAAAAAAAGTATTAATGAAGAAGCTACACAAATCGAAAATATAGAAAAATCAATAAAAGTTGACGTACCGGGTGTCCCACTAAGAATAGCTCTCGGCTGTATCTCGGAAAGTATTAGTCGTCGGGCCTGTGAAAAAAAATATTTATAACTAAAGAGGCTATGAGAAATTGCTGGAAATTATTTTCAAGTTTGTAAAATGGCCGCTAGGGGGGCACAACTGCTATAGAAAATAAGAAAATAGAATTTTCACAGAATTTTGTCTAGATAATGGGTACTATAAATAATAGCTTCATAATCTTCAGTAAATTTTGGATTTTCTTTGTTAGAGCCATTTTCCCCTATCTGCTAAAATAAAGTGGTGGGGGAAGGTTAGATCTATATTTATTTAAAATGTTAATAACTCCGGACTGGATGATCAGAATTCAACAAACTAGGGCTCGTTTAAAAGAGCGTTTCTTACTCCATATTATACCATAAAAATAATAATAATAAGGTTTTGAACGTAGACGCTAGGGGGCGCTTTTTTACAAGTTAACAAACAGAGCGTTTTTTCAAAAAAATTAAATACAATAGTTCTTTCAAACCGAAGATATTAGCAAAATTATAATAAATACCAAAAAATAAGCCCTTAGTTACCTAATTTTTACAATACGGTATCAGTAGCCCTCTTGATTATGCCCATTCTAACAAAAAATATGATAGAAACAGTTAGTTTATTTTAAAATCTACGAAATACCAGAATACCATGATACCAGATGTATTATAATATCTAATAATTAAGATATTAATAACAGTGAACAAGAAACGATGATTCGGTGAAGTGATGGTAGGCTTTGGAAAAAAGTTTCTTTTGATGTAATAGTATAAACGTCAAATTGTTATTAGATCAACATGGTGCTAGTCTTAGCAGCGTTTTTTATCTTTTGATTGCTTTTTCAAAATGTCAACAACTTCAACTACTTCAAATAATAAAGTCAACTTTTTTCCAAAGCCTACTATGACTTCACTGAATCATCGTTTCTTGTTCACTGTTATTAATATATTAATTATTAGATATTATAATACGTCTGGTATTATGGTATTCTAGTATTTCGTCGATTTTAAAATAAACTAACTATTTCTATCTTATTTTTTGTTGGAATGGGCATAATCAAAAGGGCTACTGATACCGTGTTGTAAAAATAAGGTAATTAAGGGCTTATTTTTTGGTATTTATTATAATTTTGCTAATATCTTCAATTTGAAAGAAGATATCAAGATGCGGTTTTCGGTGACTTTTTAAGCTTTTACTACTCTTTACTATCAGCTAAAACTACATATACTATTGCATTTAATTTTTTAAGTCAACGCCTCGTAGCGTCTACGTTCAAAAGCTTATCATTATTGTTAAAATGGTACAATATAGAGTAAGAAACGCTCTTTTAAACGAGCCCTCTCTTGTTGGATTACGATCATCCAGTCCAGAGTTATTAATATGTAAATAAAAATAGATCTAACCTTCCCCCACCACTTTATTTTGGTAGATAGGGGAAAATGGCTTTAACAAAAAATATTCAAAATTTACTGAAGATTATGAAGCTATTACTTATAGTACACCTTATCAAGGCAAAATTGTGTAAGAACTCCATTTTCTTATTTTTTGTTACAGTTGCGCCCCCTAGCGGTCGTTCTACAAACTTGAAAATAATTTCCAGCAGTTTCCCATAGCCTCTTTATTTATAAATATTTTTTTCCGCAGCCCCTACGGCTAATACTTTTCGAGATACAGCCGAGAGCTATTCTCAGTGGGACACCCTGTACATGTCAAGTGAGATAGAGAAAGAAACTACGAGGGTTGTGATTTATATTTAACAGATAGAAACATAGTAGGCGCTGGTCATCTACTGTCAATCTACTGTAGTTATTACTAAAACTTGACGAAGTTAAACAACTTAATGTAAATAATACCTTCTACTTTCATACATTGTATGCATAATATATCTTTGTTCCTTGTTAACACTCGATTGCAAAACTCAAAATGTTGTAATTCCAATTATCAATAAACATTTTAATCGATTCTGAAACGAAATGATTCTTTGGAGATTTGATTGTGCTCGTTCTTAATGATACAGTGCCCTTGTAATCTAAAAAAAGCTTTTCAACAATCGTATGTAGTTCACACAGTCAGATAATGATTTGTAATTTTAACAGAGAAGTGTTTGTGTTTTTCATTACGGAGAATTGATATATTACAGTTAATTACTGTTGTGTAAATTGGTTAAAATATTCAGGAGTTTTCAGTCAATAGTTAAAGATGTTTATGCATATATTTGCTTCTAATTAAATAATTTTTAAGAATATTGAAAAACTTAAAATAAGAATCAGCGGGAAAGGTACCAGGGCTCGAGAAATTGTTATTTTTTTTTGCAGGCCAGTATTATTATAGTAAACTATTTTGTCATAAAACGTATTCAAGAATTCCGAACTCTTACTCAACAATTGACCGAATTGTTGTAAGCAATAGGGCTAATTGGTATTCTTGAAGCTATTGTAAACTTACGTTTAGCAAAATAAACGCTTTATATTATTACAAGGTTCGGACAACCGAGATTTGAATTTTTGATAAAGTACTACATTTCACCTTGTGTTTGTTTTCATTTTCTTCAAAAGCTTTTGGTTAAAAAAATAGAATATTTTGTTGCATCTACAGGGTTCGGCAATAGTGCATCGGGCATCTGTAGTAGCTCCTAAAATAAAAAACTTGGGAATTTTGTTTAAGTACAAACCTAAAGTATGTGCTTGGATATATTTCAAGAAAATATTTTAACTTCTACAGGGTGGGACAGAAGAGTGAGCGGATCGGAATAATTTTTTTTAAACAGAATCCTGTATATTATTGCATTTTTGGCTTCCTTTCAGGTCACTTTACATAATCCTAAGATATTGGTAAATATATTTCGATAGTTTCAAACATATTAATAAATAAATAAAAAAATATATTTTTTTCAGCCTTTCTTAAAAACATTATTACAAATAGAAGAACTGCTCTGAAATCAAAACTATATTAGATATTTACTTTAGATAATCTATACTTACTTTCCTATAAATATAGTAATTTTAAATTATACAGGGTATTCAAAATTCTACGCCAAAGTTTCTAAATTATAAAATAATTTTTCTTCGTTTTTTTTTAAATGGAATACCCTGTATATTATTTCAAAATTTTTAACAGTTTCGCAGATATTCGCGATTTTATATTTCATAAAGTCGCCAGAAGCAAAAAACGCAACATTATTATGCGTTCTTTGCATAATTAGTTTTATGCTTATTTTAAGTAGATAATAAGTATGTAAAAATTATGAAAGAACATATAATAAAAAATATTTTAACCACAAACCAATAATTACAAAGCAAATTTTACAAACAAAACAATATTGTTTACAGACATATCAATGATTCCGGATTAAGTATCACTTAATTATTCAGTTGTTCTACCTTAATATTAATAACAAACATAAATAACAATATTTTGACGCATTTTCAAGCTCTAAAGTAACAGTATACGCCCTCGTACAACCTCACAAATCTATAATAGATTTATGGCAATTTTTCAGAACTTTTTAAGCTGAAATCCGCCCAAGAAGGTCAATGCGTTTCCTGGTGCTAAAAAATCAGTAACAAAACGAATGTTTTCGGCTTTCTGGCGGCAGACTGGCCTTAGGCTAGTCCTGCGCAAATCTTAGAACGTCCTTGGTATACAGGGTGGTCAAAGTTAAGTATATAACATCAAGAAAGATTATTCTTAAAATAATATATGGCGGAAGAATTGTATTGCGCGACTTGGCATTTTTTACATTCTATGTTTTTGATGGAATCTCATTTCTTTTTGTAGGTTATTCTCCTACTTTTTACTCGGGTAATATATCATTCAAAATATTATTAAAAAGGTTTGTCTAGCAATAATTCATAAACTTTGAATTATTGTATAAAGTCAGATAATATTAAATGAGATCGAATAAAATATAAACATAAAAAAGGATAGGTATAGTCTGTCCAAGAGAGGATACCTGTCAGTGACAGTTGTGTCTCTCGTTTAAATTTACTGGTAAATTTTATTTTCTATCATTTTTTGATGGTCTTTGTCGAAATCTTTGCTAGCTCTTTAGACAGCATTTTTACATAGATTTAAAAAATTGTTTCAAAGCTGACTCGCCCCGTATATTCTCTAAGAATTATAACAAATTACTCGACTCTATTGTTAACTGTTCGGTGTATAATTACCTCTCTAGCGACCTTTGCTAAAATGGTAGCACTCTGTTCCATACGAACGTACGCCAGTTATTTTTTTACTATCTTTTACCATTCCTTTCTATTGCCCAACACTATAGCCATTAACATCTGACCAGATACAATCAGACTATTTTGTTTCAAACAGATACTTAAATACTTTACTTTAAACCTATAACAATATTTCTATATTAGTATAATATAAAAACAACAAACCTTGTATGGCATAATTTAAGTATAATAAAAAAATTATGACATTTAAGTAACTCAACTCGAATAAACTTAAATTTTGGATTTAATAAATGTAACATTTATAAAAATGTGTATCTTTATGTATGAATATAAATAAATTATAATGCAAATGCCTCTTGTTTAATTTTCTAACTCCTTTCTTCATCTTCAAAAACCATTTAGAGTTTTCATTATTAACTCCTAAGGTGCCAGAACTACAATCTTTACTTCCTTTTTCAGTTCCATCCTTATGCTTTCTTTGAGTTCTGTTTCAATGTGTTCAACAATAGGTGATTCAAGTAGGTCATTTACATCTTCCTGATTCAAATGATAAAATCCCTCTACAAGCAAGGACTTTCCTAAATCAGTAATTTCTGTAATTTGATCTTTGATACCAAGCACCTGCGTGTGGAATAATTTTTGTCAAAGAAAAGTTATGTAACCTCTAAATTTTATAACTTTTTGATAGCTCAATTCAAAGACAGCTTCGAAATTTTATTTTTCAAATAAATAGTTGCATGTCCTTTCTTTGAGACAATGTTCGTGCTAATCACTAACGATGACATTTAGAGGATATATAACTTTTCTTTGATAGACTAAATATTATACAGGGTTGTTCACCACATACGACACGGAGTATTGTAGCTAAACGATTAGATTTTTACAAATTGTAAGTTTTGGGTTCGTTGAAGGACTATTAGAGCTACAATTTAAAAATATTTTTACAAGATACAGAGTGTCCCAAATAAATAAAAAATATCAAAGTTGTATTTTTTTAAATGGAACACCCTGTATATTATTCTATTTTTAGATTCTACGATTGAAATAAAGGTAAATTTGGATAAGGATGGTCTCACACAAGTGTCAGCCACCTCTCCTGTAGTTCTCTTTGGGTTTAGCCTCTTGGAACTTTAATTGTTACTTTTCCCAGTGTCGCTAGGGGGTTTCCCCACAGCTTCACCGGTGATGTTTTTATTACTATTATTACCAGATCTCATAGTGTTCCTATGAGTCGCTAGGGACAGTCGGTCCACTTCTACAGAGTACTACCCCGCATGTAGAAGTAAGGGGTAAAATACAATGGGGTGCCCCAAAGTTGAGGCTGTCCGTAGCCCCGCCCGGTATCGTTATATGTCTTGGTGCAATTCCCTGGCCACGACACTACAGTCAGGGCCAAGACGATGAGTGAGATGCTTCTTAGACCAAGCCAAGTGCTAGAGGGGATTCCCCCCAGCACCTGACCAGGAGCTTCCCCACCAACGACAAGGTCTTGCATCTCCTAGGGGAAGAAAGCATAGAGTATTCCAGTGATAAAACTAAAATAATAACTCTTCGCCTACACTGACATCTTTTTTTTTAATTAAAATTATACAGTATGTATTACTAATATACTCAAAGCTTTAAACTTGATTCTCACTTGTTCCAAATAATTTTTAATTGCGTCAAAACCGATGACATAACCAATCGATACATTTTTAATGGTGTCTTCTGACACTATATAAGCTACGCCCTAAAGAGATTAACATTTTTTCAATTTCACTTTTTGGGGCGTACGAATTCAAGAAAGAAAGAATTATAGAAATGGCATTATGTAAAGTAGACAATTTATTTATTAGAAGCAGTTACAACACAAATTAGCATTAGGTGAATTCACTTGAATAACCAATTACAATGGTGATCTCCATTATTCTTTATTCGATTTGGTTGTTAATGAATACCATTAGCCCAGATATTGTTTATATGGAATAGAATAGAATGGAACTTACCGTATGATCGAAAAAAAAAACGGCGTCTAAAACGGCTAGGTCAATCTCTAGACGTCGTTCGCTAAAAATTGACAGAAAACTTTTGACAAAAATTAACACACACGTTAATTTCGGGAGACGGTAATGCAATTTTATCGTCGTGTATAAAACAATGTTTTTTTCAATAGCGAGAAATTATTATTTCAAAGAATTTCTTACGTGTAGAAAAACTATTGTGCTGGGTTAGCGTTGGTTTCTCTGTAATTTGACAAATAAATAAAGCTGTCTCTTTAGTTGTCAGTTTTGAGTCAATATTTTTTAATTCTCTTTCGTGTCGATTGCTGATTGAATTGGAGCCAGAAATGGCTCAAAACGAAATCAGTAAATTACCAACAGATATTCAGGCTGAGGCGACAAACGCCATATCCAAACTACTTCCATTTAAATCCCGAATAACTAATGAAAAGGAATACAAAAATTTTTAAAAATAGTGCGAGAAGAAATAAAGTTTTTAACCTATCCTCGCTGTTAAAGTACCATTTAATCTACCTCTGCGGTTAAAGTACTATTTTATCTACTATTTTTGATAGATATAAGACAATTTTAACAGTTGCTATGGAAAAAAAAATATTTTTACTCAATGTGAAAATAAATTACAGTCTTTTTAAAGCCAGCTGTCAGTAAACGCCATTAAAAAACGAAGAAGAGTATGAGCCAAATCATTTCATCGATTGTCATTCCCCTGCCGTCTTTGACGCCGTTTTTTTTCGATCGTGTGGTACTTACTATACATCTATTTCTAAAAAAAAATCTGACCTATTTTTAGTAAACATGTATGCAATAAATTACAAAAATATAAAAATTGTTTCATTGCTTTATATAGTTACAGACAAATATTAGGAAATCGTAAGAAACTCATTCGGGAAAATACCATGTAAAATAAAAACATATCTTCCACGCAAGAACGCTTTCCTTAAGAGCGAAAAAAATAAGTGTGAGAGAGAGGGAAGACACAGAAATTGCAGAAATCACTTTTACTTTTCGTTAGGGATGTGCATTTTAAGGAAAATTATCGATATCGATTTTATCACATAAATAAACGTAGTTTTAATCGAACTTTATAGCTGAATAAATACTGTTTTATATCCAATATATGCGTATACTGTATACACTGCTCTAGAGTTTCGTTAGATATCTCCATAATCTCGACTTTATTTTATCATTTTTCTTTAAATAAATAAATGGCCTTTAATAGCACTGACTTTTAAGTTGCGTTTAGAACAAACAGGATAGAGTTTAAAAAAGAAAGAACCAATATAAAGAATATAGAAAAAAATGTAAAAAGAAGTACAAGAATTAATAAAAAAAAGGAAGAAAGAAAAAAATAGTTTTGAAGCTTAGAAAACTTAAAAAAAAACAAAAAAAGTATAGAAAAAAACAGAAATAGAATAAAAAATTAAAAAAAAATAATAGAGATATTAGAAAAAAAATATGAATAAAGAGTTAAAGTCAAAAAGTGGTTTCAAGATAGAAAAAAACTAAATAAAAGTAAGAAACATTTAGACAGAATAAATAAAGTGAAATAAAAATAAAAAATAAATAGAAATCTACACTAAAAATACCAAAACATATTCAAAAAAGATAGAAAAATAGTTACTGAGCTAAATTTACTTCTTAAATAAAGAAGTACGTTACCTTCTATCCCTGGATGGTCTGGCACCCAGAGATATGTTGATATACTAAAAATAGATCGATATTTTGGTATATCGACATAGCAACACGTCTCTACATTAAGTACAAACGCAGTTTGGTTGTTTAAACGGTTGCGGAACCAGACATTACCTCTTCTATTCAAATCAAATAGATAGTTCTACGCCTAGAAATGTATATTCTATATCAATTTAGGTTTATGTAACGCTACTTAAAGAGATATTGATTGCTAAATCATTCAATCATCGGAGATTTCGATTAACACACTCTTTAGGCCGTTGAAAATTGTATCAGCAAGTAGCATAATAAGGAAACAAGTGTGTGAACGTTTTGAATGTATTCTTTGCCGCTAAATTTCTGCATAGAGCTTGTATTTTCTTAGGAACTTGTATAGACAACCAGTAATTATTATAGAATGATTTATACATTCACCATATAGTCAATAATGATATACTGTTTTATAACTACACAACAAAAAAACTTTAAATGGGAAGACTGTTTCTTCTCTTGAATTTGATTTGCTATTTTTTTCTTAAATATCTATATTTTTAAAGGAGGTTACTAAAGAATAAAATTTCAAAGATTCTTGTAATAAAAATTTATTTACAAAGATACAAAATAGGTCTAACTTACACAAGTACAAACTTTTGCCTTTTTTAGAGGCTATTTATTTAAGAGGCAAGATTTTTACACAGGCAGATTTACAGATTCTACATCTGTAAGAGTCTGAAATCTATAAATGGTTTGTATTACAGATTTTACATCTGACAACCATAAGTATTACAGAAGAAAAATAGGAAATTATAGAAAACAGTCACAGAAAAGAAGAAAATAAAGCATATATAGATTGAAAAAGTACATAGTACAGATTTTTTATATATGCTTTACAGTTAACAGTCAAGGAAGAGTTAAATATTTAGAAAAAATAAAAGAGGATTGAAGAAAGTAATAAAAAAGGTAAATAATTATGAAGTGTAAAGAAATGACAAAAAAAGAATAGTATAGAAAAGTAGAAAAATTAATAGAATTAAAAACAAATAGGATATAGTTTAAAGAAGAAAGGAACAATACAAAGATTAGAAAAGAAGAAATGTTAGAAGGAAAAGAAAAATTAATAAAAAAGAAGGAAAAATCGTGAATAGAAATAAAGAAATTAAAAAGATCAAAAAAAGATAATATAGGAGAAGAAAAAAAAAAGAAAGGTAACAACATAATCAAAATAAAAATAGAATTCACAGAAAAATAGGAAAAGGAATATGAATAAAGTTTAAAGACACAAAGTGATACAGAGAAAAAGAAAGTAGTAAAAAAGTGTAGAGAAATTTAAGAGAGAAGGATAAAATGAAACAAAGAAGAAAATAAATGGAAAAAAGGACTAAACATACCAGAACAAATTAAAAAAATAGAAAAATAGTAATTGAGCTAATTTTGCTTCTTAAATATAGAAGTATCTTTCTCGTGGTTTTTTATTAACATCTAAGACGAATTAAATTGATAATAAATTTATTTGAGGCAAAAAAGAAAAAATAAAAGTAAAAGAATAGTCAAAATAAGAGGAAAAATATAGAAAAGAAAAAAGAAAAGATTTATAAATAAAGGTCAAAGATAGAAATCGTTATAAAAGAGGAAATTATCAGATTAAAGTAAGAAAAATCAGGATAGAGGGAATAAGGAAGGAAAGAATGGAAAAAATAAATAGAAATCTAGATTACAAATACCATGACAGATTAAAGAACATATAAAAACATAGACATTGAGCTGTTTTTACTTCTTAAATAGGAATTGTGTCTCTCATGGTATTTTTTATGAAAATTAAAAATCTGATAGAGTGCAATGGTGCTGAGTTTTTTTTGAGATAAAAAAGAAAAAAGTAGAGATGAAAGAAATGGAAACACAAAATCAAAATAAGAAAGAAAATAACAAATAGAAAAGAGAAAAGTATAAAGTAAGAATAAATTAGATAAAAGTAAGAAAAAATAGGACAGAAACAGTACAGAGGTAGAAATACAGGATAGAAAAGAAAAATAAATAGAAGTCAAGAATATAAATACCATGACAGACTAAATAACATATAAAAAAATAGACAGTGGGTTATTTTTACTTCTCAAAGAAAGTAAGTATGTCTCCCATGGTATTTTTCACGAAAATTAAATTGAAAAAATCCTAAAAAACATTTTTTTTGTTCTAATAATAGCCAAAACTGATATCGTGCAGTGGTGCTGAGTCTCCTTGTGGTAAAGCATAGTCTTTGCTGAGTTGATCTAAGATTGAGCCTCCATTTGGCCGACCAGCTGAAGGTTTTGGTGCAGGTCTGTATTGGGGCGCTGGCCTGGGTGCTGGTGCAAACGATGGTTGAGGTGGGGGTCTAAAAATAACATGGTTTTATTAAGTTGTTTTTCAAAAACGTTATAAATATAATATGTTTACTAAAGCATTTTAATAACTAGGAAAACCCAAGTATGGTAAAGGGCGTATTTTGCATGATAAACGTATTTTTTAGATATTTTCATATTTCGTAAAAATTGTCACATTTGATGCATATTTTGAGCAAAACCTTTTCATATACAGGGTTACTCAGGGCGATGGTAGTTTAGACATTTATGGAAAAACGGTGATAGTATTTTTTTGAATATTTTCAAAAGTTGGTATCTCTTGCAGTAATCTAAGGATCATTACGAATCACCCTATATATTATGTATAAATTTAAAAAAAACATATTTGGGTTTCCCAACTAATAACTAATAAATATACTGACGTAACTAGAAAAACTGGACTGACGTGTACCTGGATGGTGACTGCAAGGTGGCCCCTTGGTCAGCAAATCCAAACTTAGGAGCTGGAGCCGGTCTACTTGGGGGGCCAAAGTTTTCAACTGATACTGGGGCCGCGTTGGCGAACACTGGCCTTGGGGGTGCAGGAGCTGGGGAGAAGGCTGGCTTGGGGGCTGGTCTGGAGGGAATATTGAAGTCCTGCAGGGGTGAGAATGAGGGACCTGGAAGGAAAATTATGTAGAACTAGTAAAAAAAATATTTTAATGTTATAAATTATAAACCAAAATTTTCTGCATCAAATTATGTTTTTTTTTAACTCTCTTTGTTCTAGCGAGCTGTCTTTTTTTTTAAATAATTTTAATGCCATATTCATTATTTGTTTTTAAATCATTTTACGAAAGCTGACTTGAGACTTAAAATTTAAGTAACTTTCAAAATGATTTCTGATATAAATCTTTATTGCAAAATAGAAAAAGAATTAAATCCTTAAAAACGTCTTTTAAAAGATTTAAATCTTTTTATAAAAGAGTGACTTAAATGAGATTTTTATATATTTTTATGATAAATTAATTATTTAAAAAAAAAGGTTTTTGTAGACGTATCTGTCTACTAAAACCGTTGACGTTCTGTTAAAATGACATTATGTCAAGTTAAACTTCAAAATTAACAATTACTACCTGATAACAATTACTTAATAAGGTAAAACCAAAAAGCCCCAAACTTTCTGTATGATTACTAATTTTTACGTAGGTATGTTATGTTTATATATGTTATGTTCTTTAAAATCAAAGAAGCGTTTGCCATACATTACTAGCATCTACAGATTTTACCTTATTAAGTAATTATTGTTATCAGGTAGTAATTGTTAATTTTGAAGTTTAACTTAATTGATATAATGTCATTTTAAAAGTCAGAACGTCGACGTTTTTGTAGACGTATCTGTTTTAAAACACTAAAGTGTTCTCGAATAGTTGAATTTAAATATTTTAAATAGTTTTTTCTTTATTCTTTATAATTTTTTTGCTTCCGACGACGGAAAGAGATAAAATTTAAGCATTTTTTTGTTCGTTAGGCAAATTTTGTATACAGGGTGGCCCATCGAAAACGTTCCATAAGACATAACGGCCAGGATATTTTTTTTTTTCAAAAAATCCAAAAACACGTCAATTTTGTTTGTGAGGGGGACAACTTTTGCCCCAAAAATGATTGCAAAATATTCAACCCCCTAAGCGGGGGTGTCATCCCCCAACTTTTTTCAAATGGGAAGGGGGTCAAGTGGCACCGCAACGAAAAGAGCTTTCTATTATCTATATTTCCCTGCTTCGTTTTTGAAAATCGGTCGAATCATTGAGAAAATACGAAGGATTGAAATTTGAAAAGTTTATTTAAACATTTATCAGAGTAAATGATAAGGATAAATTCCTTCGACCGCAATTTGCTTTTTTTTCTTATTATTTCTAGACGTTTACGCATTTTTTCACTTGTCACAAGGTTGAACGATCAGGTGCGGTCTCAATATCGTTAAATAGAAAACAAATTTCTTGCAGTCGAGGTATATAATAAAATTATATAAGGATTCTTGCCACTTAACTGCTAATATAGAAATTTAATTCTACGCTGTGTTTGTCATAATGCGGATCAACCTGCTCTCACTACCGGTTTCGGAGCCCTACTCCATCATCAGGTGAGCTTGGGATTTACCTCTACTGCAAGAAATTTGTTTTCTATTTTTAAAATATTTTATGGGTATATGTGGGAAGGCAATGTGCATAATTGAAAATTATTTTGAAATGTACATCAATTTTGGATTCTTGGGCATAAAATAAGGCATTTATTATAAGGGTTTGGTTGTGAATCTTGTCGTTTTTGAGATATTTAAAGATATGTAAATATGCCTGCTGTAATAAAAAAGTTTGTCAACACTTTGTACATAACTTTTCAGAATTAATTCTTGTGCTGACTTTCAAGCCAGACAAATAAACTTTACTAAAAAATTTGATTGCTTCCTTAAATGTATACAGGGATATCAAAAATTGCTGGTCTATTTTAAATATTTATTTTACATAAAAACTTCGTTATTTCAAATGCAACACTGTGTATTTTTTTAAATAAGTCGAATCAGATTTAAAGGCTCTTTCAAACTATAATAGGGTTTCCTATACCTATCTGGCTCAGATTTTGAATAAAAAGCGATTTTTCAATAAAATTGTAATCAAGATGGCTGGTGTCGCCATGGCAATTTTTTGGTGACACTTAGTAGCTATTTTCAAAATCGACTTTAGTATATGGACTTTATTTAAATTTATATAACAGGTTATTTTTATTTAATTTACCTACGAAGGTTAATAACTAAGTATCAAAAAAAACGAAGCAGTATCTGCTGGTGGAAGGAATGGATATGTTACTAGTGATTTTATTTTGTGAGGACAATTGCTTGTTGGCCTGAAGGATTTTAATTTGACAAGTGTTCCTTTGAAAAACTACTTTTCCTATTTCGCAAAGCTGATAGTGTGGTATATTAGGCAGAAACCTGTCGCTGGAAGTGAAGAAAATTAATTTGCCTTAATTGGTTCTTTTATAGAAAATCCTTTTTGTAATTATTTTTATTTACCATGAATGGACAAGTCATCGTAATATAAATCAAAGAAGAAGAACTACTTCTTTATTTTTCTTGATAAAATAATCAATACTTACTTATTAAACTATGGTAAATTAAATAAAAGTAAACTAATGTCGATTTTGAAATTAGCTACTAACTGTCACTAGCAAATTGCCATGGCGATACCAGCCATCTTGATTACTATTTTATTAAAAAATCGCTTTTTATTCAAAATCTGAGCCAGATAGGAAACCCTAATATACTTTGAAAGAGCATTTAAATCTGCTTCGACTTATTTAAAAAAATACATAGTGTTGTATTTAAAATAACCAATTTTTTATGTAAAATACTACCTACCCCTGTATACATGTAAGGAAGCAATCAAATTTCTTAGTAAAGTTTATTTCTCTGGCTTGAAAGTTAACACAAGAATTAATCCCGAGAAGTACTGTACAGGGTGTTGACAAACTTTTTTATTATAGCATGCATATTTAAATATCTTTAAATATCTCAAAAACCAAAGCTTTTAAACATATTAAACCCTTATAATAAATGCCTTATTTTATATCCAAGAATTCAAAAATGAAATAAAATACCGGGTGTTCCATAAGAAAAAATATAACTTTGGTATGGATCTTAGTTTTGACACACCCTGTACATTTCAAAATAATTTTAAATGATGCACATTGCCGTCCCACATATACCCATAAAATATTTTGTTTCTACACCTTTCTGTTTTCGTATAATCAACCGAGGCGAATGAGGTGCGCCACCCTGTATAAGTTATACAATAGTTAATGCGTTAAGTACTTATTTACCCATGACACAGAAAAATAGGATATAAATAATAGATTAATAGAAAAACAGAAACGGAGATTTTTATTTAATACAGTCAACTTTTTATAGTTTTTTTATGAATGTAAGTATTATTATATTTTTACCACCCTGTATCAATTACTATAAAAATGCAAATAGAGCAAAAGCTTTTTTAAAAGATAGGAAACCATAATGTACTAAAATTTACATCAACGGTGAAAAGATGTTTTAATTACCCTTCTTCTGCTCTGAAAAGCATCATCCCTCACATAAAATTGCAAATATTTTAAAAACGATTAAAGTTCGATATAGAATATAGAATATTATACACAAAACAGGTTTAGAATTTCACGTGGAATCCAAAAAGTAAAAGATATTATGTACCAGAGTGCAAAAAATCATGATTTTTATAAAAAAAATTAAAAATCGATTTTTTTAATTTTAATCAATTTTTTTTTTTGGTTTTAATCGGATTTTTTAATTATTTTAATGAATTTTCTATTTAAAGTCCTATCCTAAATGGCTAAATATTTGTAACTCTGCCTGATATTGACAATATTAGCATTTCTACGGTGGGTGACGTTTTTCGATATCGGTGACCGATATATTTTATTCTGTAAACTTTGCCGCAAAAAAAAAGTTTTGGGTACCAAAAACAGAAAAAACAGTTTATCAATGTTAAATAAAAACACTAAATCACCACAATACACCAAAACACTTTTATTTTACACTGGACGCGCGTTTCGCTAACCACGTTAGCATCATCAGCAGATGATAATAAACTATTTTAATCTAACAGTTTATAATCATCTGCTGATGATGCTAACGTGGTTAGCGAAACGCGCGTCCAGTCGTTCTGTTAAATGACATTATGTCAAGGTTAAACTTCAAAATTAACAATTACTACCTGATAACAATTACTTAATAAGGTCAAAGCCCCAAACTTTCTGTATGATTACTAATTTTACGTAGGTATGTTATGTTTATATATGTTATGTTCTTTAAAATCAAAGAAGCTGCTTGCCATACATTACTAGCATCTACAGATTTTACCTTATTAAGTAATTATTGTTATCAGGTAGTAATTGTTAATTTTGAAGTTTAACTTAATTGATATAATGTCATTTTAAAAGTCAGAACGTCGACGTTTTTGTAGACGTATCTGTTTTAAAACACTAAAGTGTTCTCGAATAGTTGAATTTAAATATTTTAAATAGTTTTTTCTTTATTCTTTATATTTTTTTTGCTTCCGACGACGGAAAGAGATAAACTTTAAGCATTTTTTTGTTCGTTAGCTGTCCTCACTATTAAGCATAGGAAAGCAACAAATAAAGTCCGAAGTTCCAAGTTTAACCTTGATATAGTGAGCCAGTTGGTTTGCCGTAAAGGGAGATGGGATATTGGACACAACGACATAATGCCAGGCTTTTCTAATGGAGGGTTTGTGAGGTGGGGGAGTACTGACTTTAGAAGAAGTGACACCCACTGAGGCTTGGTAAAGGGAGCAGGTTGATCCGCATTATGACAAACACAGCGTAGAATTAAATTTCTATATTAGCAGTTAAGTGGCAAGAATCCTTATATAATTTTATTAATATCGTTAAACTGACCCACAATAGAATTTCCAAAAATACCAGCCCGCGACGATCAAAATCGTCTTCGTTGAGTTCTTGTACCAACTGAATTTTGTACGTGTGGAACTTGTGTTTTTTTAATAACGTTTGGAGACTTGTACGATTCACGCCGATCTCATTGGCTAATTTTCTTGTACTCAGCGTACTATCCATGGCAACTTGGCCCAATACGAATACCTCCATAGCTTCATTTACTACAGGATTTTCCCTCTGCCTCTTTTTATTCATAACGGAATCAGTTTCGTGAAATTTTGCTACTAAATCGCGAACAATTTTGCCATAAAGGTGTTTGCCAGGATGGCGTTCATTGAATATCTGCGCAAACCGATTGCCACATTCATTATTTTTAAAATAAAGTTCGATTATATCCACTTTTTCTGCAAGTGAGTACACCATAATTGTTAAAAAGTTTAACGATATTGAGAAGAACTTCAACGCACAAGTCACAGAACAGCTATCTAGCAACTACCGCACCTGATCGTTCAACCTGGCAAGTGAAAAAATGCGTAAACATCTAGAAATAATAAGAAAAAACAGCAATTTGGTCGAAGGAATGTATCCTTATCATTTACTCTGATAAATGTTTATATATACTTTTCAAATTTCAATCCTTCATATTTTCTCAATGACTCGACCGATTTTCAAAAACGAAGCGGGGAAATATAGAAAATTGAAAGCTCTTTTCATTGCGGTGCCACTTGACACCCCTCCCCATTTGAAAAAAGTTGGGGGATGACACCCCCGCTTAGAGGGTTGAAGATTTTGCAATCATTTTTGTCGCAAAAGTTGTCTCTCTAACAAACAAAATTGACGTATTTTTGGATTTTCTGAAAATAAAATTAACCTGGCCGTTATGCCTTGCGGAACGTTTTCGATGGGCCACCCTGTATTTGTAAACCTAACTTCTGACAAGCAGCGTCCGTTTAGGTTTAACGCAGAAGTGTTTACAAAAATTAACTATTTTATTTTGTAGATTTTCTTGCAGTGGCGATTTTTTTGGGATACGTTATATTGATTTAAGTTTTTTATGAAAATGACTTAACTTGGAAGAAAATGATTTAATACAAAGACTTAACTTTTAAATCATTTAAACTTTATGTTGAAATTGACTTAAAATTTGAATCGTTTCAATTTTAGAAATCACATGAGACTTAAAATTTAAGTCTTTTTGAAACTGACTTGTTGACAGCTCTGAATGTGGATAAACTACATATTTATTTATATCACGCTCTATGTCGAATATACCCACTGGCGTATGACCGCCAAGTGTCATACCACAGTACCGCTCTGAATATCAAGGCAAAACCGATTAAAACGCCCAGTATATTATACCTTACAATTAAAAACAAGTATTTACAGGAAGCACCTTAAGACACATACTCTTTCGCAATTTTTAACATATTATTGTATGTTCCACATTGCCAATGTTAATAGCCATGTATTAACTGATATTTTTTAACAGATTACGATATTATACAGGGTTGTTCACCACATACGACACTGAGTATTGTAGCTAAACGATGAGATTTTTACAAATTGTAAGTTTGGGGTTTGTTGAAGGACTATTAGAGCTACAATTTAAAAATATTTTTACAAGATACAGAGTGTCCCAAATAAATAAAAAATATCAAAGTTGTATTTTTTTTAAATGGAACACCCTGTATATTATTACATTTTTAGTTTCTAAGTTTAAATAAAAGTTAATTTGATTAAGGTTTATTATACTTAAACCTTACCGTTTTTGAAATATTTTCAATTTTGTGAAATTGCAGTAAACGGCAATAACTTCTTTAATTTAAATAGAATGCCCGGTATATTTTAGGAGAATCAGATGCACAATTAAATTGTCTATCAAATTGTATTATACCATTTTTTACCTATCCCTTCAAGTTTTCGTAGAAAATGCATTTTCTTATAATTTAGACCTCATTTATCAATATATCCATGGAATATTGACATTTTAGATTGTTTTTAAAGCAACAAATGTACAAAATGTAATAGACTAGTAATATTATCGTTTTTAGCAAAACGATAATATTACTAGCCCATTTGTATGCAAAAAGAAAACTATTTAAATCTTTATAAAAGAGTATACCATTAATTAAATATAACACCATTATTTCCGCCCATATACTAATTAATTACATACTTAATTGTGTTCGTTAATAAATTATTATAATAAATGTGGATTTGAGTCAGAAATCAGTATTATAATAAGTTATCAAATTAAAGTCTCTGTTGTTATAAATAAGCATTGATTAAAAAATGAAATATCATTTTTAAGGTGTTACTTTTTATCACACTGTCTAATGCCCATACAAAATTCAGTTTTTTAGTATTTGGAGCAATTATTATTAATCAACGTAAAGAGTCAGTTAATGTAGTTTGAATACTGGAATCATATTAATTGATCCTCTTTAACAAACATATAAACAGTTTTTTTTTATTTTTTAATTAAATAAACGAATTATATCGACAATATTAGTATCTGTACTCTTTAAAAATTTGGTACATCTTTAAAAATAATCTAAAATGTCAATAGTCCATGGGTATATTGATAAATAAGTTCTAATTTACAAGAAAAGGCATTTTCTACGGAAACTTAAAGAGATAGGTAAAAAATGGTATAATATAATTTGATAGACAATTAAATTGTGCATCTGATTCTTGTAAAATATACAGGGTATTCCATTTAAATTAAACAAGTTATTGCCGTTTGAAGCTAATAATTATTTAAAATAAATTTTTAGACACTCTGTATATTTAGTATTAAAAATTTCGATACCCTTGGAGAAATGAAGCCTTAAAATTTTTACTGCAATTTCACAAAATTGAAAATATTTCAAAAACGGTAAGGTTTAAGTATAATAAACCTTAATCAAATTTACCTTTATTTTAATCGTAGAAACTAAAAATGTAATAATATACAGGGTGTTCCATTTAAAAAAATACAACTTTGATATTTTTTACTTATTTGGGACACTCTGTATCTTGTAAAATTATTTTTAAATTGTACCTCTAATAGTCCTTCATCGAACCCAAAACTTACAATTTGTAAAAATCTCATCATTTAGCTACAATACTCCGTGTCGTATGTGGTGAACAACCCTGTATATCTTGTTCTGGTACGTACTTGGTGCAGGTCTTGGTGCGGGCTCGAAGGTTTGTGGAGCGGAGTATTCGATTGGTGCAGGCCTTGGAGCAGGTCGTGGAGCTGGTCTTGGAGCAGGTCTAGCTACAGGACCCGAAGAGAATTCGAATGTGCTGGTTGGGACAGGTTTTGGTCTAAAATTATCGAAAATCAATAAAATATTATGCACAAAACCGAATATAAATTCATGTTAAATAATATATAAAAAGCAACACTATTCGCACACTCCCCTTAATGTATACAGGGTGTAAAAGAAAAAATATTGTATAACACATCTCTAAGTGATACTTCACATAAAAATGAAAAAAAAGAGTTCGTATGTACCTATGCCCTAAAATACTTTTTGAGGAAGATTAATGTATATTTTTTACGTAAAAAAAAACATTTTTTTACAAAGCATTATTTCTTTACACCCTGTATTAATTTATTTTAAACCGCCCATACTAAAATATGTTAATAGAAAGTTGGTAGGCAGTTCTTTTAGTTTCAATTATCTCAAAAACTGCGACTTTGACTGATTTTGAAGTTATTATAAATTTTGTTGCAAATATTATTCCTAATCTTAAATTGAAAACCGCGTTTCGCTAGCTACTGTAATTTTGGAGTTACGATTTTTTAAAGTTTTTAACCCCCTCCCATACCCCCTTACCTACCTCCACCCCTACCAAAAGCTAATGGCCAGATTCTCGGGTGCCACAGTATTTTTGTGCCAAATTTGTTAAAATTGGTTTAGCGGTTTTTGAGTTACCGTGCTACAGACAGACGGACAGACAGAGTAAAATTAAAAAAGTTTTTTTTGTCGATCTTCATTATATATTATAATCGTATATCTGTTGATCTTATATTTGTTTATTGAAAAGTAAAAAGATCCTTTGTATTTTTAAAGTACCTGTATAAGGACATATAAACAGAAACATTATCTAACAAACACATATTAAAATATACATACATTATAAGCATTTTCAAACCTGTGAATACTGTACATATCATAAAAAAGGCTAAAAATTGAGCACAATATTCATGGCCTTATAATAATAATATTATACACTAAACCAGCTTTATCATAGTTTTTAAACTGTTAAAATTATAATAAATTATATTTTTTTAATATTAATTTTACAATTAACGTAAATTTCATCCTCAAATGGATTATTTTGCATGAATATACCTTGTAAAAGTAATAAATTTAAGTAGAGGGTTCGTTGTCTAATCGGCTGTTGATGTCTCTCAGTTTATATCAAACATTTCATAGAAATAGAATTATAAACTAAACTTTAGGATCTTTAAAGATTCTTTTTTATATTATCAGAAGGTATTTTAAAATAAAATTGTTTCTTAAAAGCGAAAAATTAACCTTCAGCATGCTGAGAGAGAAAAATACTGATTTCTGTCAAACTGCCTCCCAGACAGTCAAAAACTGTAATTTTTTAAACGGTTTTTTTTTACAACAAGCTCTTAGTAAAACCTCAGTTTATTATGTAACTTACGGTGATTACAGTTGAAGCTTTTGGTGTTACAAGAGCAAAATAAAACACTAATTCAGCGCAATACATTAAAACACCTTTCTTAGATTTCAAACCTTTATTTTCTCTTGAGCTCTTGATTGTAATAGGTCTGCAAAGAAAGATTCTCCGCTAATTTAATGTCTCTCTAAAATGCATGTTTGTTTTTAGAGCTTTTTAATTTTTTTTTTCATAGCAACTGTTAAAATTGTCTTATATCTATCAAAAATAGTAGATAAAATAGTACTTTAACCGCAAAGGTAGATTAAATAATACTTTAACAGCGAGGATAGGTTAAAAACTTTATTTCTTCCCGCACGTTTTTTAATTGCTTCCATTTTTGTATTCCTTTTCATAAGTTATTCGGGATTTAAATGGAAGTAGTTTGGATATGGCGTTTGTCGTCTCAGCCTGAGGTAATTTACTTATTTCGTATTGAGCCATTTCTGGCTCCAATTCAATCAGCAATCGACACGAAATAGAATTAAAAAATATTGACTCAAAACTGACAACTAAAGAGACAGCTTTATTTATTTGTCAAATTACATAGAAACGAACGCCAACCCAGCACAATATTTTTTCTTCTCGTAATAAATTTCTTGAAATAATAATTTCTGAATATTTTTTAAAACGTAACTCGCTATGGAAAAGAATATTGTTTTATACACGACGATAAAATTGCATTATCGTCTTGTATAAAAACTAATATTAAGCTTGTTATTTGAAGTGGACATCTCTCTCTTAACAAATTTTGAATTGATAACCACAAACATATTACTTTGAAAAAGACACGAATATTCACACTCTACAAGTTTTTTGTGTGTACTGGTAAATTAGTGTTTTTTTTACTTTTTATTTTTATTGTGCAACTTACGCTGATTGGGCCCTCAAACTCCCTTGCTGAGGCTCATCCACAGGCTGATAATCGTACTCAGGCAACAACTCCCCATTTTTATCAGTCGTCTCATCAACTAAAGTCGGTGGTGGCACAGTGATTCCCTCCCCAGCAGGAGCAAACCCGTACTTGGTAGCACCATATTCAATAACTCTGACTTTTCCAACATCATCAACATAACCATACTTTCCCTTAACCTCTCCAGTGGGAAGTTTGGTTTCGATCTTGAACGAACCATCGGCAGATTCGTAACCGTAGGTATATGAGCCATCGTCGTTGTGCCTGTCAATTTGCTTGATGATGGGCACTGGAGTAGGTCTTGGAGCTGCTGAAGGACCTGAGTAGTTTGGTTTTACACGTGGGGGTGCTGGTCTTGGTGGAGCAAAGTCAAAGTCTTGTGCTAGGGTGTGTTGTGTGGCTAATAAAGCCACCACAACAAACTAGAATAAAGAAAGGAATGTATTAATATCAATTTAGTAGTTTCAAACAACTTATTATAATATATGTTGGAGGCAGATGCCGAATTCGGCCCATGTCCGAAATAATTAGACATATGGCGATTTGTTCATACTAAACTTGCCAAATGCGTGCAACTTCGTGGTTATAAATAGTCTTTATATAACTTTTTTGCAGAGGGGGTTAATCTTTTTTTTGGTATACTATTGTAACGTTTTTAGTTCGTTACATGTCTTTTTTATATATAATATATGATGTCTGGCCTATCATCACCGGATTCCCTCTCGTTCAGGCCGGATAGTTTATTTGACGCGTAATTTTTACGTTCCCTAGTCGCCAACCCTGTTAGCGTTCGACACAACCCTGTTATTGCTCTGAGGAGGCGCTGTCAACATCGCTTCTGTCAACTGTCTCCGTGCTTAACTTCACTTTGTTTTGACGCTCTGTTGTATCCCAGCTTTTGGAAATGGTGATTATTTAAGTCTTGCTGTATAATTTGTATCAGCTGCTACTTCGAGGCTACAGGTAAAGATGAGTTATTACCTTTTATAGATTCGATATTATTATTGAATATTTTTAGGGTAGAGTTACGGATGTCTCAACTTGTATTTGTGTTTTGCTGGCACGTTGGCGTCCCTTTTCTTTTGTCCTCCAGAATGTCACATGGAAGAAAGGACATGTTGTTTATTATTTATTGAGCCCTCTAAGTATTTCGAGGTAGGTTTTTGTTTATTAGACCTTGTTTGGTTTTAAACAAGAGTTTCATATTTTTAGGGTCCAAGGTACGGACTGTGTCCAAGGTACGGACTGTGTTTAAGGTACAAACTGTGTCCAAGGTACGGACTATTTCCAAGGTACGGACTGTGTCCAAGGTACGGACTGTGTCCAAGGTACGGACTATTTCCAAGGTACGGGTAGTGTCTTATGTACAGACATTATCTTATGTACAGATGTCCTGTGGACGAGGGTCCCCAGTAAGAATGATTTTTTTTCTTACATATAAGTGCCACAGCGTGGATGTAGCTTGAGTCCCATGCTGCTTCACTCCCATTTCTAAGCCTAGTCAGTAGCTACGGCTGTAGTGATTCATGGTGTCCTCAATCTGGCCTCTTTTGTTGTTTTGGCCAACAGGATCGCCGACAGACAGTACAGAGATGCTAGACCACCTCACGCTGCTACTGTTTGAAGCAAGGTTACATAAAAGAACAGCTAAGTGTATATTTAAGTTCTAGTTTTACATTTAACATCTAAAACATTTTCAGTCTTAAACAATAACGTACCTACATCTTAAGTAATATCGTACAGACTATGTTCAGTGGTTAGATTGTTAAGAACATTCATGTCAATATAATCTTTAAAATATAATTTAGATCTTAGGTTTCATTGCATTACGTCTTTTAATGGTATTACTTTTATAGATATTATTGCACTATTTTAATAGATGGATAATCAAACATAGATTCTAGAATCTACAGGTTGTAACATCTTCGATTTAGCATCATATGGAATATATCAAATTAATTAAAGTAATGCTACATTTCATATTTTCTCTTAAACTTTACACGTCCTGTATTTTATCGTAGTTGTTTTCATTGATATTTAGTACGACTCTTACCACCACTTTCTTTGACATAAACCACTATATATTTACTAGAACTCTACAATGTCATGTATCAGCAAAGAACGTCATGAATAAATATAGTCATTAGTTTTAAGTATTATACAACTGTGTTTTCTTTCTCTGTACATGCCTGGCGCCCAATATCTATATATCTTTTGTTAATTATTACTGATTAATTTTCTCTCTAGTGAAATACCTTATCCACCACTGCTCTCCGATGAAAAGCTGCCGTTCGCAGTGGTAGTGGTTTAAAAAACGCTACACTATAATAACAAAAGATTAACACCCTCCGCATAGAAGTTGAAACCAATGCAATCAAAACTCTTCCGCTTAACTTTGTAGATATAGGTAGATAAAATCCTTAAGTGACTGACATACTGATTAATCACGATCCTGCTCAAACCACTCAACGTAAGAAGCTCAATTATGGCATACAGGTTGATTCTAGGGTGTAAAGGTTCGATAAGAAGGGATTTTTCGAAATTCCAGTTCCAAGAGGGTGAAACCACCCCTCAAATATTACAATATTTTTATTTAAAAAACGGTCAAGTTTCCGAAAAAACGCTTAAACACGTATATTTTATTTTGTTTTTTTACATATTTTAAGATTTTTTAAAAATGTATACAGGGTGTTTCGAAAAATCTGGTCATTGATTAATCACGATCCTGCTTAAAGCGCTTGACGTAAAAAGCTGATTTTTGGAAAACAGATTGGCTTTAGGGTCTTTAGGGATTTTTCGAAACTCGAATTCTAAGGGGATGAAACTATCCCTCAAATATTAAAATATTTTTGATTTAAAAACCGGTGAGTTTTTCGGAAAAACTCTTAAACGCGTATATTTTATTGTGTTGTTTTACATATTTTAAGATTTTTTATAAATTTATACAGATGTTTCATAAAATATGACCATTGAGTAATCACGATTCTGCTTAAACGGCTTGACGTTTAAAGCTGATTTTTGCCAAACGGATTGACTGTGGGGTGTAGAGGTTCGATAAGGAGGGGTTTCTCGAACCTCAAATTCCAAGAGGGTGAAAACGCCCCTCAAATATTACAATATTTGTTATTGAAAAAACGGTTAGTCTTTCGGGAAAACGCTTGGAAAAGCATAATTTATTTGGTTTTTATACATATTTTGAAATTTTTTAAAAAATCATACAGGGTGTTCCAAAAAGTTGGGTAATTTCTTAACCACGATTCTTCTTAAACTGCTTGACGTAAAAAGCGTATTTTTGGCAAAGGGATTTTTCGAAAGTCAAATTCCAACGAGATGAAACTACCACTCAAATATTACCAAGTTATATAATAATATCGCCATATTGTTTTTTCTCATGCTGACATAAATGTGAGAAAATTTTATCCAGTTTATATGTTTATGGAAATTCTTGCTTTGCTTTATCATCACCATTACAATTGATTAATTCGACGCGAACGAAGTATACGCTAGTTACAATATATTATGTAGTATGGCTGTGATATTTTATGGATGCGTATCCATCTTCTAAGCAGTAAATCGAATCTCACGATTCATTTTTAATACTTATTCAATTGACTCTAGAAGGAAGTGCAAAAATAACTGAATCAATAGCATAAAGAATCACACCAAGGAAAGCCGGGTAGATTACTTTGTTACAATACTTATTATTACTTCCAAGATCACAATTTCGCAATAACGGGGCGACTGTACATAACTTGACACTCCATTTCTTACATAAAAGCCTGTTTGTTCTAAACGGAATTTCTAAAATTGTATCTGGCAAAAGGAATTAATTCAGATAACTTTGCATGTATTAACCTTGTAAAACGCCACTTAATGCTCTACTTCTTTTCATTTGCGGTCAGATATTATTCGCGAAGGCGTATATAACGTTATATAAATATACTTTTACACCGAAAATGTAGATAGCGATCGGAAACAATACCAAAATTATACAGATTGTCCAAAAAATTTAGTCATATAAGAATTAGAGCCGTAAATCTAAATAAATAAAACAAAGTGAGGTTAAAGAAGCAGTAGACTCTAAAAGAAAGATAAAAGAGGCTTTTTTAATACAATCTAATAAAAATAAATGTATTGCTCATGCATCTGTAGATGTTAGTAATGTACAGCAATCGCGTTTTTGATTTTAAAGAACATAACATAAATAAACATAACATACGTAAATATTAAAAACAAATTAAAAATAATCATTCAAAAAGTTTGAAGATCTTTAGTTTTAACTTATTAAATAATTGTTTTCCAATTACTAAAAACACTTGGAGGAAAATTATAATAAATAAAAAATAATGAAGGCTTTACCCCCTGTATTTATGAAGCCAAACCAAACTTTTACGTGGGGAATCTCTCCATGAGAGATGGACCATGTTTTTTGAAACACCCTGTATACTCAGAACGAATTAAATTTTAACTGTTCTAAAACAATGCATGCATTTTGTACAAGCACATTCCAATTAAAGGTCTGAACCAGTTATTAGCATATCCTGGGTTGGCCGAAAAAACCTTCGACATAACTACAACCAAGATCGTCAACTTTTGATAAAACTGCAGCCTTTAATTCAGATCAAGGAAGTGCGAGATTTAAGCATAATTCTCCATAACCACGCCTTTTAAATGATACAATAAAAAAAAACGGCGTCATAGAAGGCTTAGGCATGATAATCGATGATAATTTCGGCGAGGTTAAGCTCTAGACACGTCATTTACGTACCATTACGGGAAACTATTTTTTTGGAAATAGATGTGTGTCTGTAAACATTCTATCCTTCTTTAATCATATATCTTTATGTCAATTTTTAGTAATTAACGTCTAGAGATTGACCTAGCCAAAAATATCATCGATTGTCATGCCTCAGCCGTCTTTGACGCCGTTTTTTTTTTCGATCGTACGATACAATTATGAAAAATTAAATTATATTATCATAAACTGGAAAATAACAAAAATATGCTGTAAATTTGGTCTTATTCTGATTTTTTTTTTACTAAACGCGGTTTTTTTTTATTTTGAATCAAAAATTCAGTACAGGATACGGTCGGGTTAGGTGTGATATGGTACTATGGTACCATTTACCACGCCCATAAATACGTGTTACCGTCCCCATGACTATGGGGATATATTAAAGGTCATATACCAGTTTTTTAATTGATATTGTTTCTGTTATGTCGAGTAGTACTTTTAAATTTCTGCTTTTGTCTTAACTTTGACAAGTTGAAACGAATGCTGTGCCTTTATTTGATGTTGACAGTCAATAAATAATGATATAAATTGCTTTTATATTCACTCTTTTCTGTACAGAGTGCCTCAAAATGAACTGAGAATTATGTTAACGAGATTCTCTATGTTAAATGTCTAATAAAATAATATAACTTGTGTTTTAGAGAAACAAACATATTTTTAGTTTATCAAGCAGTCCCATAGTTCATTATTAGACATTCAATTATTAAAACATTAAAAGAATAGAAAATACATCTCTATAAAATGATACCAACTGTGGAGCTTATAGAAAACTATTTGAGAAGAAAGTTTGCTATTAGTCATTGTTACATTACACACCCTGTATAAATTTTAACAACTCAAAATATTAAATTTTCTCCCCATCTTGGTGTGTCTCAAAAGTGGCTCACCCCTATAACGTTTTTATTTTTCCAGATAAAATAACGAGATTTGGTATGTTAGTATATGACCGAGTTACCATATGTCAAAAGTTGACATATGATATGTCATTCTATTCAGAGCGTAATTTTCTATCGAATGAAGTAAAAAAATACTGAGGGTGCCATTTAAAAATCTAAAGTTGTAGTCATTTCCGGTGAAACAGGAAGTGACCGAAAACAATTGAATACGTCAATCAATCCTAATTTATGTCATGTACTAACATAGCTAATCTCGTTTTTTAACTAAAAAAATAAAAAAGTTATGGGTGTGAGTCACTTTTGGGACGCACAATATAATATATTGTATAAAAAATATACTGTATAAAATAAACCATTCTTCTCATATATAGGGTGAGTCTAAAATAAATGCAAATATTTTAGGGGTAGTACATTTCAAATGCAGAAACACGTCTATGAGGTTTTTTCGCCAAAAAAAAAATTAAGAATTTGTAATTTTTCCAAAAAAAAAATTTTTAGTTAAAAACATAATATCTTGATAATATGGCAACATGGTAGTAGATTAAATTTTCAAAAAAGAAAACCCAGAAAATAACCCCCTAACTTAAAATTTAAGCAGCAAAAATTTTTTAAGTAAAATAACTCCATTATTTTGGACTTTTTGAAAAACGGCAAAAAGAAAATATGTTTCTTTTATCGAGATCTACCAGCCCTGAACATATTTGCACTTATTTAAGACTCACCCTGTATAGTTAACAATATTTAAACAAATTGCTAATAATCCATTTTTCTGATACACACTGTATATACTAATATAAAGGTACCAAATAGTGTATTCAAGTATTTTCAAATAATTAAATATGACATCTTCACAAAAGAATTAATCAAAAAGCAAAACAAAAATAATTAGGGCAGTGAATATTTAAAAAAATGTGTCATGGTATGCATGTAGGTTAGTGTAACTGTAACGGAAAAAGTACTCACGTATTTCAACATGTTTGGCGATTGATTTGCACCGCACTGAAGTGGCGCGGGGGGCCGTACCTTTCCTTTTTATAAGTGCGCCACGGACAAAAGTAGGGGGCAAGGTCCCCAACATGCCGGTCACTGTCTTTCCTGTCATTGCTATTGAACCACCGGAACGATTTAAGGAAGAAACCCTTGGATTTTTTGATTTTTACGCCGGTTCTTCTTTTTTTGGCAACCAAGAAAACGTTAAAAACAAGTTATTTTATCCTGTTTTTATTTTAAACAGGATTTTTTTATATTTAAGTGCCCTGAAAGACATCTAAATCAATGTCAATTGAAGGCAAGTTTTTATAGAAGGGGTAATTACCCTCATTACCCCTCCCGTATATGCGCTTCTGGTGTACTAGTAAAAAACCACTAACATGCTGACTTCCGTTAATGAAATAATGGCGAATATACAGGGTGAGTCCAATTATTCCCAAATTATTTTATTTCGAAAAAAAACTTTATTTGAAAATATTTTATATTTTTTTTTGCTATTTTATATTATACAGGGTGAGTCTTAAATATGTGCAAATATTTTTAGGGGTGGCATATTTCGATCCCAGGAACTTTAAAAAATATATACAGGACGAGTCTTAAATAAGTGCAAATATTTCCAGGTCTGGTAGATCTCGATAAAAGACACATATTTTCTCTTTGCCGTTTTTCAAATAAATTCAAAATAATTCGATTTCACTTTCCAAAAAAAATATTTTTTGCTAAAATTTTAAGAACGACTGGATCTTTTCGGGATTTTCTTTCATATAAATTTAATCTACTACCTATATTGCCATATTATCAAGAAATTATGTTCTTTAACTAAAATCTAAAACATTTTTTTGCGAAAAAAACCTCGTAATCGTGTTTCTGGAGTCGAAATATACTACCCCTAAGAATATTTACACTTATTTAAGACTCATCCTGTATATATAATACCCAGAATAATTTTTAAGAAATAAATAACAAGACAGAGTGAAATAAAATACAAAATAAAACACTAATAAACCACTTGCTAACATGGTAAGCGAAACTCGCATCCATTAAAAGTAAAGTATTTTGGTGTATTGTGGTGAAATAGTGTTTAATTTTGCTGTTGTAACACCAAAGATTCCAACCCCCCAACTGTAATGTAAGATAGAGTTAAACAACATTCTAAAGAAAAAAAGTTTTTGTGTTAGATACCTACACTTGAAGAAAAGTTAATTACTTTCTTTAAAATACATTGTAAACGTAATAGTAAGCACTGTTTACTCATGGCAAGGTCTTTAATCATATTTATCGAGATAATTTTGACTTTTTCACGAACTTTCTCTTCAATGCCGAATGCGGATTGATAAAAATCAAAGTTAGGCAACTGGAACGATTCTTTTTAGGACATTTTCTTAGATAATATACTCTCTGTAATTGTTATATCATCAAATACGACATAAAGAATATTTGGTTATGTTTATTTTTGTAGTACCATACGATCGAAAAAAAAACGGCGTCAAAGACAGCTGGGTAATTACAATCGGTGATAATTTTGACGAGGTCAAGCCCTAGACGTCATTTCCTTGGGTCATACTCCTTTTTTCTTCGAGGTCTATCCTTGTTGTACTGTCGTCTAGAATTTCGTTTTATTTAGAACAGGCATCTAAAAGTTATTTGCAAAAATCTACCTTCAAATTACTAAAAATTTATAATAGGGCCCAGAAAAAACTACATTTAAAATACCAGCAAAAATATGATTTTGTCATTGTCAAATTCGATGTCATATTTTTGTGTTTCCTGCTGTTTGGAAAAGGTAATTATTTTTTTTTCTGAATTGGAATTTATCGTCGTGTATAAAACAATATATTTTTCCACAGCGAGTTACGTTTTAAAAAAAATTCAGAAATTATTATTTCAAGGAATTTATTACGAGTAAAAAAAATATTGTGCTGGGTTGGCGTTGGTTCGTTTGGTTTTAATCTGACAAATAAATAAAGCTGTCTCTTTAGTTGTCAGTTTTGAGTCAATATTTTTTAATTCTCTTTCGTATGGATGGCTGATTGAATTGGAGCCAGAAATGGCTCAAAACGAAATAAGTATATTAGCAACAGATATTCAGGCTGAGGCGACAAACGCCATATCCAAACTACCTCCATTTAAATCCCGAATAACTTATGAAAAAGAATACAAAAATTTTCAAAAACGGAAGCAATTAAAAAACGTGCGAGAACAAATAAAGTTTTTAACCTATCCTCGCTGTTAAATTATTATTTATTCTACCCTTGTTAAAGTACTATTTTATCCAGTATTTTTAATAGTTATAAGGCTATTTTAACAGTTACTGCTTCTTGAGGTACAGCCCGCCACGCTGCATTCACGGCCCGAACCAGATTCCTACGAGTTTCACGACGCATACCCATTCTCAAAATTCTTCTTTGGACCGCGTCCCATACGGGCTCGATGGGGTTGAGGTAAGGAGATTGTGCCGGCCAGGGTAAGATGTTTAATTGATGAGCATTGATAAACTCACTTACCACTCTGGCTGTATGAGGCCGTGCATTGTCATGCATGAGAATGAAGTTTCTCCCAAAATCATTGCCATATGGTAACACGACAGGCTCAAGAATTAAATCACGATATGTGATTCCTGTTAGAAACTTTTCAAGAAAAACGAGATCGGTTTTTCGGCCTAACTGGACTCCTTCTCAGACCATAACTGTTCCACCTTGATAAGGGTGCACTTCCTGAACATGATCCAACCGAATAAGATTTCCCGGTTCTCTCCATACCCTAAGCCTTCTCGAATCCGGATGAATTCCAAAGCGTGACTCATCCGTGAAGAGAACATTGGCCCATTGTTCATTCGACCACTGAACATGATCTTGAGCCCACAAATATCGTACCTCTCGATTTCCTCTCGTTAAGGGTTGAGCTCTCCAGGGGCGTCCGCTTCTTAAGTTGACCTCTCTTAATCTATTGTGAACAGTGTCAGGACTCACGGTTACATTATGTGTTTCCTGGAGAATTAAACTAAGCTCTGGTGCTGTAAGAGTCGGTCGGCGTCGAGCATTTAATTGTAAAAAATGATCTTGCTGAGGGGTAGTAATGCGATGTCGCCCTGTGTGCCTTTCAGCAACATCGCCACTTTCACGGTAGTGTGCACTTAATCGCGATATTACACTTTGCGTTGTATTTAATGCTCTAGCTACGTCGATTTGGCGCATTCCAGCTTCGAGCATAACCATGGCCCTTAGCATTTCGTCTCTGTTAAGATATCTACGCTCCATAATGTCGTTTAATACTAAACAGTGTTATCTGAATGAATTCTGGCCAGTTATCATAAAAACATAGCCAGTACATGTTAAATTCGAACAATTGATGCTAGGTGCTTTTTATACATTTGACAAAAAATTCACAAACACTTCTGCAAATATCCCATATTTAGAAATAACTAGTGTGACTACTTCGTTTCAATCGAAGTAGAAAGAATCGGCCTACAAATATGTGGTTGTTTATTCAATACATTTATTTTTAACTTTAGTAAAATTATATCCCTAGATTTTTCCGGTGTGTGTAGTTGCTTTATTTTAAAACAATAAAAATACTCCTTCACCATTTCGTCCAGAAACTTAGTAGTAAAGAATTAAAAAAATTAGCATACACCTACATTTGTATAAGTACTTTCATAACAAGACGTAGGATATAGAGCATGAACCATATGCATTGTATTTTACATTTTTCCTTCAACCATATACCATACACATTTTCATTTATCTCACCACATATATCTCCTTTCAAGCTATTGTGTTTAATCCCATTCCGAAACCTCCAAATCGTACGTTACTGTACCTCGTACCGCCTCTGGTTTCAGGAACAACTTAAGACATATAAAAACGGGTCTGTAAGGTGGTACTACATTCCGTAATCTCAAGGTTCCGGTACAACCTAGCCAGCCAAACACACCCTATTATGTCGCATTCTCAATATCCGTCACAGGTGATACAGGGTGGGGTCATTTTTCTGTACCAGGTAGTACCGATTAAAATAAAACAACATTTTTTTAATACTAAAGGTATTTATTTATTTCCTATCACACAGCATACAAAATCTTATAAGTTATAGGTCCTTAAAACTATGGCAAAAAGGTTTTTTCTCTTAAATAAGGCATCAGAATAAGACTAGGATTACATAGGTACAAGAAAAAAGTATTTACAAGTCTCTTTTGAAAGTTTATCTATAGTTAACAGTGTAACTTCCAGTCCAGATATCAACATTTTGAGCTGGACTTCCCCTAAAAGCATTGAATCCAGGATAGTTTTGGGGGGATGGGTTCCAGTAGCTTGGTTGAGGTGCGGCGTAGTTGTATTGAGGTGGGGGCGAATAGTTATTGACTCTATTATTGTAATAGTCGTTATACCTAGGAGCTGGAGGGTTATATACAGGTGCAGGGGGTTGGTAAGTTGGGGTATAAGCTGGTTTTGGTGGGGTATATGCTGGCTGAATTGCTTGAGCAGGTCTGGTGTAAGTTGAAGGTGTGTAGCTCATTTCGTATGATGGTCGTTCGTATGAATTATACGAAGGAGATTTGGGAACAAATTCTGGATCGTTTTGGTAGTAAATCGCTGGGTCTTCACGGTACTGTCCATCGTCCTCTTCATCAGGACCCAGAGGTCTTTGAGCGTCTTGGCTTTGAACCAATGTGGGAGGTGCAACCTAGAAAACATCTTAGATTTAGCAAAAAAACTTTTTGTAAAGTTTTTAAGGTACTTACAGTAACGTCGGTACCAGCTGGTTCAAATCCACGTTTGCTAGCACCGTATTCTACCTCACGAAGACTACCCCTGTCGTCTATGTACCCGTATTTACCATAAACCTCTCCTGTGGGGTATTTAGTTTCGATTTTGTAGGTACCGTCAGCGTTTTCGTACCTGTAAGGAAGAAAATGTTTTTTTTAAATGTTTTTTGAGGTAAATTTTGAGAAATTTTGTACCCGTAGCTGTATGAGCCATCGTCGTTATGCTTGTCGATTTGTTTCAAGATTGGTACTGGGGTGGTGTATGGTCCTCCTTTTTGTGCAGAAGAATATGCTACAACTGCTAAAAGCAGTACCTGTAAATAATGAAAAATAGTGTATAATCAGTTTTTAAGTTTTGTAAGCTTCTATGATGGAAATATTTATTTAAAGAAAGTAATATTCTGGTTATAATAAAAATTAATTTTTATTATTTTTGAAATTATTCCAAAAAAGTTAAATGTTACAAGCCTCTTTGTGTTTTTTGGTATTTTTTATCTCTAAGAGATATTCCTGATTGCTACTCTTCAAACGTTCACCCTGTATACAGGGTGGGTCTTAAATAAGTGCAAATATTTTCATTTTTTTTAAAGCATCGCGATAAAAAAACATATTTTCTCTTTGCCGTTTTTCAAAATTACCCACTTATTTTTTTCTGAAAATTAAAAAAAAATATTTTTTACTTAAATTTTGAGAACCACTGGATTTTTTCGGGATTTTGATTTCTCTAAATTTAATCTACTGCCTATATTGCCATATCCTCAAGATATACAGGATGAGTCTTCTTTTTTGCGCTAAAAAATTTGAAAATTTGGAATTTTTTGAAAAAAAAAATTGGAAATGTTTGTAGTTTTTAGTTAAAAACATAATTTCTTGATAATATGGCAACATAGGTAGTAGACTAAATTTACAAGAAAGAAAACCCAAAAAATATAAAGTGGTTGTCAAAATGTGCAAAAAATCATTTTTTTTTTAAATTTTGAAATTAAAATACCTCGGTTATTTTGGACTGAAAAACGGTAAAGAGAAAATATATGTTTTTTATCGAGATCTACCAGCCCTGAAAATATTTGCACTTATTTAAGACTCGCCCTGTATATATTTTTTTAACCTAAAAATAAGATACATGTTTTTTTGTGAAAGTTCCTGTGATGGAAATATGCCACCCCTAAAAGTATTTGCACATATTTAAGACTCACCCTGTATAATATAAAATAGCTAAAAAAATTATAAGATATTTTTAAATAAAGTTTTTTTAGAAATAAAATAATTTGGGGAATCATTCGTCATACCCTGAAAAGTTTAATCGTTTTATAATAAAACATCCTGTATGTAAAAAAAATCTGATCATGACATTGTATAAATTTACTTGTGTTATTATATAATAATTTATTTACAAAAAAAGAGAGTAAAGTGTCCTTGCAGATATTTCTAATTCAAACCAGTAAAATTATAAATAAAACTGTTTTTCCTTAAAAAAAATATATTATGAAAATTGAAAGATTTGAAAATCTTTTACTGCGTAATTATTTATTAAAAATAAGACTAAAAAAGAATCAGAATAAAAAATTATATTTAAAAAACACTGATTTTAATGTACTGGGTGTTTTTTTTAAATTAACTGAGGGACACGAAAAACTCTTTATTTAAAGAGGGTTAATTTGGAGCGTACTTACGAAAATCTTCATGTTATTTGACCAGTGACAGCGCGTGTGAAACAGCAAAGTGGTGAAACAGCCGCGCCTCTTGTTGTTCTTGGGTTTTATACGTCGCCCGCCCCACAAGAATTATAGCAAGGTCAACTGATTTCCGATGAGATATTTGGTCACTAATTTTTCCGGAAAAATAACAGTGGGAAGAGATTTTTGTCAGTAATATATATTTTTTATTATCTACTTATGTTATATTTAAAAAAAAATGAAAAAGAAATAATGATCTTATAGAAAAATAAAGTACAATACGATCGAAAAAAAAGGCGTCGAAGACGGCTGAGAAATGACCATCGATGATAATTTTGTCGAGGTCTAGCTCTGGACGTCATTGCTTCCTTACTCTTCATTATTTTTTAACGGAGCTTACCGCCAGTTAAGAAGGTTGTAATTTATTTTTGTACTGAGTAAAATTATTTTTAAATGGTGTAGTTTAAAATTCGAGAATTTTTTGAAGTATACAGGGTGGTCCAAACTGTATTCCGGAAACTTTGGCAGCATACCCTGCAGATAAAAATAAGTAAAAAAGTTCATATAAATGTATATCCTAAAAATGATGAGTTTCGGAGATACAGGGTGTAGAAGTTTCATTCTTATTTCGATTTTTTCCAAATAGTTTCTGAAGTAACATCAGTATTTGGATGAAAATTGATGTCTGGGAGTTTTTTGATATGGGAAATTTGATTATGATGTCAATATGACTTCTACTTGTACAGGGCGCCACGTACATATTTTTTAACTGGTTTGAAGAGTAATAACTTTTCATCCGTACCTGTATAAAACTACTGAGTAAAAAAATATACATTTACGACGTTTTTTACGTAAAAAGTGTATCTTGGTAAAAATCACAACGAGTAATGGTTCTCGAGATATTTGGAATCGAATTTTTATATGCAGAATATGCTGCCAAAGTTTCCCGAATACAGTTCGGACCACCCTGTATATCTATATCTATTATTTTTTAATGGGGATTACGGTACTAAAATAAATTTTAAATAATGTAGTTTTGTGAGTCTGAAAACGTTCTATCCTTTTTTAATCTCTCCATAATTATATTTAAGTTCATTTTTAACAAGTTTTATGTCAAATTATTATCGATCGTCTTCGACGCCGTTTTTTTTTCGATCTTGCTATTATTTCCTTTTCAATTTATCTGTAATTTTATTTCACTCTAACTGTTTAATATTATAAAAACATGCATTATAAAAATCTAATGTCAAACACACATTTCTTCATGTAATTTATTCATACCCCACCCCCAAAACATTTAATAAATTTATTCCATTCCAATAAAAATAAAATTATTTTTTCACAAGAAACCAAACCAAACCAAACAAAAAGATAAATTAAATTTATATTCATCTCGTTTATTGATGTTATTAATTGATAGTTCTAAATGCCAGAGAACACCCAGTATTATTTGTCTGTAATGATTTGAAATATGCAGAGTAAAGGTCATTTGAAAAAAAAAATTACAAGAGGATGTAGATAGGAAATACATGAAAAAAAATCTGTCTACAAATTGCATTATTTTTTTTCTAATATTAGGTAATAATTTATAAAATTATAATTAAATCGGAGTAAGTATTAAAAAACCTCGAAAATATTTAGATCTTTATAAATCTAGATCAAGATCCTCAATGAAACAGGTGGAAATCTATGTAACTTGGGTGTGTCGACCTCCAAGAATAATTTCCAAAGTCGTTTAGATAGTTTTCAAGTAAAAATATCTTTCATACTGATTTACATAACATATTCATTGGTAATATATCCCTGTAAGAGACTGATTTAACTAGTTTTTGTATCACCGTAATATAACTCTTATTTAATACATGTTTATCATCATTTTTCATCATTTTTCAGCTTTTTCAACCATTACCAATTATGGTGTAGCGACGGCAGTCTTGCTCAGTTATCTGTATATTTATTTCAAGTCAGTACTAGAAAAGGAAATGTCTCTTATCAAGCTTCATTAACAACAATCGACATTATCTCTTTCAATTACCTGATGCGTATACTAATTCTATTAATTCATGCATTAGCAAAAATTCGCTGTTGAGTTCCTTTCACTGAGCAATATGGGCCTTTCGCAAACCAAACGTTTCGAAAAATTGACATTTGTATGCTGTGGAATTGCCGTTTTTTGACCACGCCTAGTTAGTGAGAAAATCAAAAATAAAATCACTTTCTTTTGAATCAATTATTGAGAAATATCATGACTCAAGACATTTTTTTCGGGTATTTTATGAACTAGTATGTGCAAGGAATGTTGAAAATAAGGAAGTCATTGAAAAGATGCCGAAATTTGTAAATCTATTTTGGGCTCTGGTGCACAATAGGTCCCCACGCATTTAACACTTTTTTGGGATTTTTTTGCAAGATTATCTTAAACTGAATATTTTTAAGCATAAAAATTGTTGGATGAATGCGTTTTATCTTTAAAAAGCGGCAAAAAAACGTATTTTAGGTACAGGCGACGGACAGTAAATATGTTAAATTTTCTACACGGATTCAGTAAAAACATCACATATTAGTACTTTATTACCTTATATAGACGTGGAATGATCTAATTTAAGCACAAAAATGTAACGAATCTTCTTTGTAAGCATAAAAATTAAGAAAATATATTTATTTACATCAGCTCAAGCTAGCAATTTTATGACTTTTTCGATTGACAGTTAATCGATCATCGGTATGTCATCTATGGCCTTCGCATAGAATTTGCGACGTTGTCAATAAAATTACTTTATATGATTTTCTTCTGAAATAAAGTTGTTGTGGAGGGACTTAAAACGGTAAGTTATCACTTTAGTGCAACAAAAATTGAACTGTCTAGTAGCTTATTCGTTAGTGTGGATTATTTTAAAGCAATTTCTGAAATAAAATTTGCGGATTTTTCAGGTTCTACGAAAATATAAGTTTTTTTAATATATACTGTTTTTCGACGCGTAATCAATGAAGTTTTGTCATTAGGCTCAATTAGGTTAGCCTGGTTATTTGGAAGGTGGTAATGCATTGGTTAGCCTGGTTATTTGGAGGGTGTTAATGCAATGGTTAGCCTGGTTATTTGGAGGGTGGTAATGCATTGGTTAGCCTGGTTATTTGGAGGGTGGTAATGCATTGGTTAGCATGGTTATTTGGAGGGTGTTAATGCATTGGTTAGCCTGGTTATTTGGGGGTGTTAATGCATTGGTTAGGTTAGGTTAGATAGGCTGGTTATTTGGAGGGTGGTAATGCATTGGTTAGCCTGATTATTTGGAGGGTGTTAATGCATTGGTTAGCCTGGTGATTTGGAGGGTGTTAATGCATTGGTTAGCCTGGTTATTTGGGGGTGTTAATGCATTGGTTAGGTTAGGTTAGATATTCTGGTTATTTGGAGGGTGGTAATGCATTGGTTAGCCTGGTTATTTGGGGGTGTTAATGCATTGGTTAGGTTAGGTTGGTGGGGAGTGTTTGGAAGTACGCAGATCACATCGATTTCGGAATCTTACTGAACAAATCCGGGAAAAATATATTTTTAAACAATTGTGCTAAATACTGTGTAATGATTTTATTGTCAATTTATTTTTATAGTGTTTTTGTTTTGCCTCGTTTATTATATTTTTAATTTTTCGTGTTCTTAAAGTACGTACTAACTGTAAAAAAAATGAATATAAAGTAGAACGTTTTCGTCGATTTTACACAGGGTGAGTATGGCAACACTGTGCATAACCTTGTATTTTACTCGCTTTACGAAGGTTATAATAGGGAGTTTTCGCATTGAAATGTAGTGAAAATTTTGAATTTTTAATTATTTTTTTTTCCTAGAATAAGTGGTTCATCCAACAATTTTTTTCTTTTAAACTATTCCATTAACTATGGGATCCACATTAAAAATTAAAAAAACCTCGAATTCGTGGGGACCTGTTCTGCACAAGACCCATCTATTCCTATTTCATCCTCAAGTTTCCTTGTGCTGATCTTTCCATCGTTCTCTTCCACGCACAATAAAACTTCCAAGTCGGTATCATTTCTTGCATCTTCTCTTTGTTCCTGCCTTGCTTCACATCTGCAGTTATTTATTAGGGTTTAGGGTAAATCTCCGGATATTCCTTGCGATTGTAGATTTTCCAGGTATCGGTCTCTTCGGATACAGAGCAGCAAACATGTCCGACACATTTTGATAACTATTTCCTTGATAATACCATTTAATCATCAATACTTTTTCTTCGGTAGTGTAATTCATGGCTAATATTTTCGATGTAGGTATGAGTTTTTAATAATAATAATAAAGCACTAAATCACACTAAATAGACAAATTTCTGAAATGACAACTTCATTTGACAGTTATCTTTTACCTTGACTGGTGCTCATAAGTAAATACAGGGCCATAAGAAAGGAGCAATATTTAAAAAGAAATCAGCGATAACTCGTAAACGAGCTAATCCAAAATATCTAAAGTTATTCTTTTGAATGTGGGTTTTAGTGCTCTTCGATAAACCTAAATAGAATTATTCTCTAAAATAATTAGGGAAGCCAATAATTGACCCCATTAAAATTTACACAGGAACGGATGTACCACAAAAATGGAATGAGGCTTACCTCTCTATAACTATATACAAAAAGGGAGATCGTACTAAGTGCGAAAACTACAGGGGAATATCAGTAACAGCCACCGTGAGTAGAATATATGGAAAAATTTTGAGAAATAGGATCGAAAACGAATACCAAGAAATAGAAGCCGAAGAACAAGCAGGATTTAGAGCCGGAAGATCGACGGTGGACCACTTATTTACAGTCACTCAAGTAATGGACTCGAGATCAATACTAACAAAACAGAATATATGCGTATCGGAGGAGAACAACAAGATCTAATACTAGAAGAAGGGAAGAAAATTAAGTGCTGCACAAAATACAAATATTTGGGTATGCAAATCACAAATGATGGACTGTTGGATACAGCAATTAAAAACTTGGAAGGAATACTATCACGGTATTGAATGGGATACTGTGGGACAGAAGCATAAACAACAAGAACAAAACTCTAATATACAATACCATCATAAAGAGTATAACCACGTACAGCTGTGAAGTCTGGCCAATTAAGGAAACAACAAAACGAATGCTGGAAGCTACAGAGATGGATTTTTGGAGAAGATCAGCAGGCAAATCAAGACTCGAGCGAATAACGAAATAATAATATGGTACGGGCATGTCCAAAGAATGGCAGAAATAAGAATCCCAAAGCAAATTATAAACTGGAAACCTGCAGGAAGAAGAAAACTGGTAATATATATATATATATATATATATATATATATATATATATATATATATATATATATATATATATATATATATATATATATATATATATATATATATATATATATATATATATATATATATATATATATATATATATATATATATATATATATATATATATATATATATATATATATATATATATATATATATATATATATATATATATATATATATATATATATATATATATATATATATATATATATATATATATATATATATATATATATATATATATATTAATCGGTTTAAAACGTTCTACGTCTTCCGATGCCATCTCTCCTGCCATCTCTCCATGCCCTCTCCATGCACCGTCTCCGAGAGATCTTTCCTCCATAAACGTGTCAATCCCTTCCTGCCAAGTTCTTCTCGGTCTACCCGGTTTTCTTCTCGTTTGTTGTTTCCTTAATTGGCCAGACTTCACAGCTGTACGTGGTTATACTCTTTATGATGGTATTGTATATATATATATATATATATATATATATATATATATATATATATATATATATATATATATATATATATATATATATATATATATATATTATATATATATATATATATATATATATATATATATATATATATATATATGGGATTATTGTATAATAATATATATATGGGATTAATATATAATATAAAATTTACATGGGATTTCTCATGTCCCGTTCGACGATGTATAAACAAGACGAATTTTTAACTTCCAGGGGTTCCAGGGGTTTTTACCAGGGGTTCCATACGTCCATAATCTTAAAGGAATAATAAATTATGCCTTTTATATATTATAGTTTTTCTCTCACACATTGGTTGAACATACTTCTCAAGGCCGTCACCATAGCCTACGAATGTTCCTTCAAAAAAATTAAACGCTAGTTTTAATGGCACTTTCTATACGCTCATTAACTTATGTAAAACACAAACGTAATATGCTAAATAGACGGTGTTATTGAATAAACATTATAGGTATTATGGGCAGTGAAAAAAGTCACACACAGTACACTGTCGCATTGTAATTCCGCGGTGTTACATGACTATATTGTTAATTGTATAGTTAATTATACAGTTGGCTTTTTGTCTCCCTTATATGCCATACAGGGTGGACTAGAATTGATTTATTAAAATTTAATGAATATTTTTTTAAGACTATTAAGAACATTTACCTTCAGGTTCTGTCTATGATCTATGATGAACAGTAGATGGAAAACTTTAAGCATTTGCAGAAGAGCCAGGAAAACTTGGTCCAAATACGACCTTAAGACACTTATTTTCTCTTTATTTAATTACGGCGATGTTGTTTATTGTACATCCATAAACGCTAGATTCTCTAGAAAAATCCAAATACTTCAAAACTCGTGTCTATGGTTTTCTTTTAACATTCCTTTTAGAGATCTATTTTATCCATGACTAACAGACGACAATTTCATTTAATGACATTCATTTATCGAATTCTAACTACAGAGCAGCTTCCCTATTTGTTCTCATTATTTCACTACGTTGACCATGCTCATTCGACTAGGCAAGTGCATTATTTTAAAATTCCTCAACACCGAACAGCTAAAATCTTTCAGTTTCATAGCGCCACATGTGTGGAATAATATTTCTAATAACTTTAAATTTTAATCCTTTACAGATTATAAAAAACAAATTAAAAATCATTTACTAAATTCGTGAAAATTGTAATATCTTTGACTGATTTGTGAGCTTCTTGTTCTTCGGATATGTCCGTCATTGGTTGCTGTTCCGGATTTTACACTGTTTCTCTCTGCTTATCTCCGCTCATCCCTGATAAAATTATATTTTATCTTTTTTTGTTTATTTATCTAATTTCTGTTTATTTTTGTAATGTAATTTATTTCTATTTTGTTTTTGGGGTCTCACCACTCTAGCACTTTGTGTCTTTGTATCGGTTTTTTAATCGCGGTGCGATCCCTTTAGACACACATTTATTAGGAATAGTAAAATTATTAATCTGTAAAACGTAATGGGGTCTAATAAAAAAAATTGAATTTGAAAAAGAAAAGACTATGGAGAAAATCTAAACCTATTTTTATATTCAAGCATTAGACCGGAATCGACGTCATGATGCGCAATTTTTTGACAGGTTTTTTGACATTTCACTTGACACATTTGAATTTGACGCGAATTTTTGCGGATTTGTTGGACTTTTCTGAGTTTATTTTACGTCATTTATTGCTGACAAATAATTGGTTTTATGCGGAGTATACAAATCTGGAAAGATATTGTGTCAGGACTTGAATAATTGTAAAGCTGTAAAGGGATTTCAAAAATAATTACTTGTGCAGCGTGCTATGCAAAAAATGTGATAAAAAATGTAAAATAATGGAACAGCTTTTTTCTAGGAAGTTACCGGGTGAGTCTTAAATAAGTTCAAAAATTTTCAGGGCTGGTAGATCTCGATAAAAGAAACATATTTTCTCTTTAGCGTTTTTCAAATAATTCCAAAATAACAGAGTTATTTTACTTTGAAAAATAAAAAAATATATTTTTGGCTTCAATTTTGAGAAGCAGTGGATTTTTTGGGTTTCTTGGTTGTCTTATTATCAGAATATTATGTTTTTAACTAATAATCCAAAAATTTTTTGGCAAAAAATATTATAAACGATTTTTCTAGGGTCGAAATATACTACTCCTAAAAATATTTGCACTTAATTAAGACTCACCCTGTATATATAATATTTTATTGAATTTTATTATTAACCTTAAGTATGACTTTGAACACAATATCCTGTACATAAATTCATTAATTTAAAATAAAACATAAAAATTATTGGTAGTAGCCTAGAAACATGTTGAAATATATTAAATCGGAGTGTTTTTTTTTTAATTTAAATCACCCTGTATAATCTAATTCAATTAACATTAAAGAAAAACAACTTCAAGGGAAAATAAAACAAGAACAGTTTTTTTTATCAAATTTTATATATTTATTTTCTACACTACACGTAACATAATATTATAACAAAAACAATATTAACAAAAATAAATATTAATTTTTAAAGCCTAAATTCATTAATTTTACATTTCTTATTTTCTTTATAAGAAAAATTTCACACATTTTTTTTATTCCATTCAGTCACAAGGCCTCTCAAATGGTAAGAAAATATTTTTTTTTTATTTTTTTAGTAACCAAGCTTCTTTAAAGCTTTTAGATCCACATCTTTGTAGTAATCTTCACTATAAAAACAAGAAAATAGTTTTATATAGGGTGATTCACGACGGATGGTACTTTAGACGTTTATGGAGATAGGATTTTTTGGAAAATTTAGATTTTTACAAAAAGACACCTGGTCCATCTATCTAAAAAGTAAGAGAATATCCAAATTTTTTCTAGTTCTCCATTAGCATCTAACCTACCATGTGCTATGAATCATTTTGTATATTTATATCACATATATTTTTAAAGAAAAAGTGTTACGTTAGCACCAGATAGTGTTAGAGTATTATTACAAGATTTTTCATGCCAACATACAGAATTATTGTGTCTTAAAAATACCCCAGAAAATGAGAAACATGCTGTATGTACCTGATTTTTTTATATATGTGGCTGTTAACTGTACATAAGAGGGTGCAATAATGCAAGGATAAATGAAGGAATTGTAGGATATGAAATAAAAGATTTTTAAATTTTTGTATAAGTATATTTTTATTTATTTTTCTATTTTTATATAAAAAAAATCTTAATTTTGTACCGATTTTTTTCGGAATATAAAATAAAAAATCAACAAAGATTCGCTTTGTCACCTTAGAGACTGTCAAACAATATTCAAAACCTTAAACAAAGAAAAAATTAAATAAAAATCAAACAGAGTCGAATTTTTTTTGACAGTCCCTCAAAAACGTGTCTTTTTTCAGTTAAATTAAATTAAAAAAAATAACACGCCGTCTTTTTTCGGTATTCTACACGTAAAAATACCGATTCCACGCCACTGAAAGATGTTCGAAGAAAAAAGTAGGGGAAATGAAGGTAAAAAAGAACTAGGGAAGAAGTCTGTGGTAACGTGTCGTGTTTTTAGCACTGTGCGCAGCTTCCTGACGCATCGACGGTTTAGTTGGAAGGCTCAGGTGCGTTACGAGACGCAGGGGCGGGCCTAGGGGCTTTTTTAGGGGCGGAAGTGGCTCTGCTGGCGCTACTGGATTGAAGTCCGGCCAAAAGTTCGCTCTTGCGGATGCTCTTCAAGTCCAAGTCGCCATAGTAGTCCTCGCTGAAAGAGTTTTCGTTTGTTTTGTTGGATTTTTTCGACTAGAGTAGGTTTTGGGGTGGTTTTTTGGGGGGAGTGCGGTGTTGATTTGTGATTATTTTAGTCACAGAGAAGAGAAGAAGAAGTTAAATGGTGAAGTTAGAGGTTAATATTAGTGTAACCAGTACAAAAATTTGATTTAGCTGTATGAAAAGGAAAAAAATAAAATGTAAAATACAGGAAAATTAATAAAAGTTGGCGTAAAAAAAGTAACCGTGGCAACATACATTTCTCAAATATTTTGATGACGTGAACGCCAACTTCTATTAATATTTTCCTGTATGTACTATTCTGAAGTACTTCCAAATATACACAGAGAAGAAAGTATTTACTCAGTTACTAGGTACTGCTTACACTACTTAACATACTATTACATAGATAGAAAGTTCAGATAATTTAAATTTGTTAATTTATTTAGAAGAATTTTTGTGCATAACAAGTAAAAATTATTAGTTTTTTTAATAAAAAAAAGTGTGAAGATCCACAGGATAAATTATTATTAAAAAAAAATGGTGAAACTTACCATCCGGGGACATCTTCTGGATCTTCACAGTTACCAGTACCATCGGCGTCACCGATTTTGAACACTGTACCAATTGGGCAACCGTATTCCCGGGCTTGTCCTAAACAAAACGTCATAGTTGTCAAAAATCAAACTCTAAACCAGTTACAAAATTACTAGAGTATACAGGGTGATCCGAACTGTATTCCGGAATTTGGAGAAAATCGAAATAAAAATGAAACTTCTACACCCTGTATCTCCGAAACTAAGCATTTTAGGATATACATTTATACGAACTTTTTTACTTATTTTCATGTATATAGAATACAGTCCGGACCACCCTGTATATTTTTTTTAACAGTTACATTGATAAAAATCAAAAAATATTTTCTTTGAAGAATGTACGAGGGTATTTTGAAGAGTTTCTGACCACACGAATGAAGGAAACATAACAGGATTACGAGGGTTGTCTTATATTTTGCATATAGAGGTTGAAAAAACAGTAGATATATTTTAAACACTATTGTTTTTCGAAATATCTTGCGGCGCCTACTCTCTTTTTATACGCAAAATATAAAAGACAACCCTAGAATAGACGAATACAGGGTGAAGTCAAAAACTATCCAGACTCCCCTCAAAGTTTTTGGTCAAAAAAAACAAATTTTTCCTTACCTTCCAGACAGATGTAGTACTTCCTGCAGTCGTCAGGATGCGCGTGTCTGCTGAACGATCCAGCATTGCTGACTTCGCCTGCTGCGGGACATGTGAAACCTCCTGCTACCTCTGAAACCGGTAAGTATATTGTTGTCAAGACTAAGGGAGGGCACTCAATTTTGAATTTGGATATCTGTTTATGTTTTTTGGGTCCACTATGTACAAGAGTAGTTGTTTTGTAAGTGTCTTTGTGGTTGTGATAGATAATATCATGCAAGTGAAGATTGAATAACAGAAAATAAAAATGAAAGTTTTGTTAGCCGATTGCAATGTACAGGGTGTCCCACTAAGAATAGCTCTCGGCTGTATCTCGGAAAGTATTGGCCGTAGCGGCTGCGGAAAAAAATATTTATAACTAAAGAGACTATGGGAAATTGCTGGAAATTATTTTCAAGTTTGTAGAACGACCGCTAAGGGGCGCAACTGCATCAAAAAATAAGAAAATGGAGTTTTTACACAATTTTGCCTAGATAAGGTGTACTATAAGTAACAGCTTCATAATCTTCAGTAAATTTTGAATATTTTTTGTTAGAACCATTTTTTCCTATCTACCAAAATAAAGTGGTGGGGAAAGGTTAGATCTGTTTTTATTTGAATATTAATAACTCTGGACTCGATGATCGGAATCCAACAAACGAGGGCTCGTTTAAAAGAGCGTTTCTTACTCCATATTGTACCATATAAACAATAATAATAAGCTTATGAACGTAGACGCTAGGGGGCGTTGTCTTACAATTTAACAAACATTGCGCGTTTTTTCAAAAAAAAAATAAATGCAATAGTATATGTAATTTTAGCTGACAGTAAAGAGTAGTAAAAGCTCAAAAAGACAGCGAAAACCGTATCTTGATATCTTCCTTCAAACCGAAGATATTAGCAAAATTATAATAAATACCAAAAAATAAGCCCTTAATTACCTTATTTTTACAACACGGTATCAGTAGCCCTCTTGATTATACCCATTCTAACCTAAAAATAAGATAGAAACAGTTAGTTTATTTTAAAATCGACGATATACAAGAATATCATAATATATATTGAAATAATAAAAATATTAATAATAGTGATTTAAATGCTTTTATTATTTGAAGTAGTTGAAGTTGTTGACATTTTGAAAAAGCAATCAAAAGATAAAAAACGCTGCTAAGACTATCAAAATGTTGATCTAATAACAATTTGACGTTTATACTATTACGTCAAAAGCAACTTTTTTCCAAAGCCTACCATGACTTAACTGAATCATCGTTTCTTGTTCACTATTATTAATATTTTAATTATTAGATATTAATACATCTGGTATTATGGTATTCTGGTATTTCGTCAATTTTAAAATAAACTAATTGTTCTATCTTATTTTTTTGTTAGAATGGGCCTAATCAAGAGGGCTACTGATACTGTATTGTAAAAATATGGTAATTAAGAGCTTATTTTTTGGTATTTATTATAATTTTGCTAATATCTTCGGTTTGAAAGAAGATATCAAGGTGCGGTTTTCGCTGACTTTTTAAGCTTTTACTACTCTTCACTATCAGCTAAAATAACACATACTATCGTATTAAATTTTTTTGAAAAAACGCGCTATGTTTGTTAAATTGTAAGAAAGCGCCCCCTAGCGTCTACGTTCAAAACCTTATTATTATTATTTTTATGGTATAATATAGAGTAAGAAACGCTCTTTTAAACGAGCCCTCGTTTGTTGGATTCTGATCTTCCAGTCCGGAGTTATTATCATTTAAATAAATATAGATCTAATCTTCCCCCACCACTTTACTTTAGCAGATAGGGGAAAATGGCTCTAACAAAAAAAATCCAAAATTTACTGAAGATTATGAAGCTATTATTTATAGTACCCATTATCTAGGCAAAACTCTGTAAAAAACTATTCTCTTATTTTCCATAGCAGTTGCGCCACCTAGCGGCCGTTTTACAAACTTGAAAATAATTTCCAGCAATTTCTCATAGCCTCTTTAGTTATAAATATTTTTTTCCGCACGCCCTATGGCTAATACTTTCCGAGATACAGCCGAGAGCTATTCTTAATGGGACACCCGGTATATTGGATAAATTTTATGCAATATTTACAAAAAGTCTCTTAATCTGTGTAAGGAAAATATGTTTGTACCAGAGGTAGAGAGAACTCATAGAAACAAAGTTATATGTAATTTACTTATTAATCCAAACCAAAAAACAAATGTTTTTGACTCATTTACATGCCAATACAATGTGTCAAAAAATATGGTACAAAGAAAAACTAAAAGCATCTATATATTTTACAAATGTAAATAAAATAAATCTCTATATACAATCAAACTAAAATATAGATACATTTATATGGTAAAAAGTTTGTATTTCAGTCTAAGATATATATTTTTTTAAATAAAAATCTACAAACCAAGACACCAAATGTTTCTGTGGACTAATTTCATTCTACATGCCAATTGAATTCATGCCAATAGAGAGTGTGCCAAAAATAAAGGAAAAGTAATGGAATGTATGTAACATATGAAAATATATACATATATACAATATCTCTGAGTCGATCATGCAAATAAAACCAGTTCTAATTGGAGGGAATTGCAGGAAATAGCAGTTAGCGTTTACCGCATTTTAAGACAGGCAGCTTTCACGCTAACGCAGCGTTCTGATTTTTCCGTAATATGCATGTCAGTAGGTATAAATAACGAGGTAGGGATGTAAAAAGCTATCGATAAATTTTTATATCGATAGATTTTAATGTTTTTATTTTTTTTTATTTGAACAGAGATAATGATCTCATACGTTCATTCCTCGCTAGTATACATCAGAAAAAATTATCGATACTTAAAAAAAATCGTATCGATATTTTAAAATATCGATATTTTCATACATCCCTAGATGCTGCTAAATCCTGCAATTATCAGCAGGAATCCTTACTCACCCTCGTTTTTGCATTCAGGGACTTGATCAGCCCACATGCATACCCTGGCTTCTCTGTCGTAGGCTAATCCAGGAGAACACTGATACCTATAAATTGTAAAAAATAATATTTATGTTCTTTAATTATTATTGTATTCAATTGAGGATAAATAGCATCTAAGGCTCAGTGATTGATTTTAAGTACTATTTTTTTAAGCAATGCACTTATATACTTATTTTTCGATTTTTTTTAAGTTTTGACTCTGGATAAGCTTACCTGGATGCTTCTCCGTTCCAACAGTTCCAGAAAACGTCACATTTGGCCTCATCAGGGAAAATGCCGTACAGCCTTTCACAATGTGTCGTTGAAATTGGTGGTTCTGAAAGCAAAAAAAGAAGTTTTATTATATAACACCCTGTACACGTGGATTATTACTATTAAGTATTCTATAATCCTTCTTGGATTAATCATGTAGATATTTACATAATGTCTATAATCATAGTTTTATGTGTTTTATTTTTGTTTTTTTAATTGAAAAAGAAAACTTTAAAATTAGTAGGTAATCCTGAAAGGAAAGTGAAAATTATATAAAACGCTAGGAATATTATTAAAGACATATTTAAAAGATAGATCAGTAATATACGAGTTTAAATGTTAATAACTCCGGACTGGATGATCAGAATCCAACAAACGAGGGCTCGTTTAAAAGAGCCTTTCTTACTCTATATTATACCATAAAAATAATAATTATAAGGTTTTGAACGTAGACGCTAGGGGGCGCTTTCTTAAAATTTAAAAAACATAGCGCGTTTTTTCAAAAAATTAAATACGACAGTATGTGTTATTTTAGCTGATAGCAAAGAGTAGTAAAAGCTTAAAAAGTCAGCGAAAACCGCATCTTGATATCTACTTTCAAACCGAAGATATTAGCAAAATTACAATAAATACAAAAAAATAAGCCCTTAATTACCTTATTTTTACAATGCAGTATCAGTAGCCTTCTTGATTAGGCTCATTCTAATAAAAAATACGATAGAAATAGTTAGCGGTCGTTCTACGAATTTGAAAATCATTTCCAGCAATTTCCCATAGCCTCTTTAGTTACAAATATTTTTTTCCACAGCCGAGAGCTATTCTTAATGGGACACCCTGTACATACATTGACTTGTCTTGAACCAACATGTAAAAGCAAAATGTAATCAATCCGTGTGTTTATTTACAGTTTCTTTTGACCACTAATACCTGTAAAAAACTTTGGTAACCGTCAATTTATAATTTTCAGTTTTACGACCGACTGAGATATTGGCGGTTGAGTTTTTTCAATCATGTGATCAGTAATTCATCTACTAATAGTATTTTAACTATTAGAACATTGATATTGTTTTCGAAATATAAGGTATTCCATATTACCCGAAATTACTCTATTAACATTTTTGATCAAATCTGTAACATTTAAACCATAATCACCCATATACAGAACGTTTCACAAAATAAGAAGAAAAAATCGGTACGATTTCTTAATGAAATTATATAACCGATCTTGTTGCAAGAGTGTATGTTTAGGTTTTGCGACCCAAATTCAAAAACCGGTCTGTATCTGTTACTTTTCATTTTATTGGCTTATTGTGAAACCACATCTCATCTTTCCACTGTATCGGTTGATTGTACTCAAATAAAATGGTACTATAGAAAGGAATAACATACATTTAGTAGACGTAAATCAAAAGGCGTTTCTATAGCAATATAATATTTCATTCTTTGATAGATGGTTATTATTAATTTTGATTAAGGTCAAATTTTTTGCTGTTAATGTATCACATTTTCCTATAACTATTATCACCCTTTCCATAGCATTGAATTATAGTTATGTATGATACTATTCTGTTATCTTACATATAAGTCACGCTGGGAAATGTTTAGCTAATTTTCTCAAGTGACTTATATGTTATAACATACGAGTGCTATACAAAATTTTATCCAACAGCAAAACTGTTTCATGTCCAATCTCTAATGAATAATTGATTTAAAAGGATCTATATCAGTTCGACTTTCATTGTTGCGAATTAATAAATTATCAGTGTGCGTTTATGTTACTATGCAATATACAGGGTGAGTTTTTCCTACGATGTTCTTTATGGGTATCTCGGAAACTACTGGAGATAGAGAGTCGGTTAAATGGGGAAAGAATTGCAGTTTTGTGGGGTCATAAATAAATATGCGCCTTTCAGATTTTTGAAAAAGTTCATGGCTTACTAGATATTTCGAAAAACACTAATTTTGGCTATTTTAAAAATTATCCCTAATTCCATTATAAGCTATTTTAGACAAAAAGTTTTCAGATAAAAGTTGTAGATAATCACATCCTTAATGAGATTGTGTCCTCAGTTTTTTTCTAAAGCCTGTCATTTTTGATATATGACACAAACATATGTTTTTTTAAATGGAAACCATAGCTGGCCATGACATCATAAAAAGCGCCATTTTTTAAGCTTTTCAGCGGTATAAGCTATAATATGTTTTTTAAAAATTACTGAGTTATAGCCAATTCTTATAATTTTTAAACAATTTCACTTAGTTAGCCATGGAAACAAGTTTAATCATCTTTGCTCCTCAGAAATGTAAAGCTGTCACATCCAAACTTGGTAAATTAAAATAAACAAAAATTGTAAAATGAATTTTCAAATGAAGAAAAGCTTGTAGGATTATTGGTTCAACTTTTCTTGGCCATACATTTTCGAGGGATACGTTGACCGGTGAATGTTACGTTTTTTGGAGAACGGGTTTTAAGACATGTTTGAAAAGCTAAATTTATTTATAGCCAATTTTATCTTTCTAGACTAATTTCACTTAGATTGTATGGTATTCACTTCTGTTATGATTTATAACTTATAAAAAGTCAGAATATATTATTAAACGGTTCTTTACAATTTACATTACACAAACTAAAACTTAAAAAAATAATATCACTACATACATTTTAAGTTATTTTAGAAAATGTTCAAAAAAAACCGCCATTGTTTTGAGTTGCATCTTTTAAAAATGAATTACTACCTATTCTCAGAGAAGGACCGGTCGACTTAATTAAACTTCTCTCGTAGCACCACAACGAGTGCGTCTCTTAATTCATATTTTTTTTTTAAACTTTATTGTTAACCATACTGCATAAAAAATCTAAAATGTATAGATCAGGTGATCGCGGAGGCTCATGCAATTGGTCCACCTCTTCCTAGCCCTGAGTTTGCATTCAATTTCTTTCGTTATGGGGGAGGGGGATTATAATGAAAGTCATGTTGGAACCACTCTATTGATGCGCGAGTATCTAAATGCTCTTCTTCACTTGAAAAATTCATATTTACAATTTTTGTTTATTTTAATTTACAAAGTTTGGATGTGACCGCTTCACATTTCTGAGAGCAACGGCGATTGAACCTGTTTCCATGGCTAACTAAATGAAATTGTTTAAAAATAATAAGAATTGGCTACAACTCAGTAATTTTTCGAAGAAAACATATTGTAGCTTATATCTTAAGGGAAAGGGAAAGAAGAAAGACTGACAGAGATGCTCCAGAATATGACACCTTAAATAAAACAACTAAAAGAGAAATAAGAAAAGATCTTAGGGATTATAAGAGAAACCAAATTTTGGAAACAATTGAAAACAATAGAAGCATGAAAGTGTTAAGACGCAAGCAAATGCGCGGAAAACAAAAAATAATAAAAATAAGAAACACACATGGCACTATAACATGAAATTAGAAATGAAATTCACAAATTCTACGAACAACTTTATCAGTCTGTTATACCAAACAAAGATAGAGTACAAAAACACAGCACAAACGTAGGATCAGAAGATATGCCAGAAATATCAACCACAGAAATTAAATACGCACTTCAACAAATAAAAAATGGCAAAAGCCCAGGAGAAGATCGTATTACACCTGAAATGCTGAAGATGGGCGGAAAACCATTAGTGGATACCATGGAAGTATTGTTAAATAAATGTCTGATGGAGGGTAGAATCCCGGACGCATGGAAAAACGCAGAAATTGTGCTATTATACAAAAAAGGAGATTTTACAAATATAGAGCATTATAGACCAATAAGCCTTCTTTCGCATCTATACAAGCTCTTTACTAGGATTATCAACAACCGACTGTCTACGAAACTAGATTCCTATCAGCCAATAGAACAGGCAGGCGTTCGAAAAGGTTTTAGTACCATCGATCATCTACAAACAATTAAAACAGTCATTGAAAAAACAACAGAATACAATATACCTCTACATTTGGCCTTTGTAGACTACGAAAAAGCCTTTGACAGCATCGAAACCTGGTCATTTCTAGCTGCAATAGAGGACGCGAGAATTGATTCCAGATATTATTCCATTATTAAAAATATCTATGATAGTGCAACCTTCCAAGTTAAATTAGATGATGACCTCAAAACAGAAAAAATACTACTCGGCAAGGGCGTGAGACAAGGAGATACCATCTCTCCCAAGTTATTTACACTGGCACTGGAAAATGTCTTCAAGAAATTAGAATGGGAAAATAGAGGTCTAAACATCGATGGGGTACACCTTAGCCATCTGAGGTTCGCAGACGATATTGTCTTGCTGAGCACCGACATTCAAGAACTAAACACCTGCTAAATGAGCTAAATGACCAATCCCAGAAAATTGGCTTTAAAATGAATTTGAAAAAGACCAAGATAATGAGCAACAATATCCATAACATTACCGTTGACAACGTTATTATTGAAAACGTAGACCATTATATATATATTTAGGTCATAAAATCAAGCTGGGCAAGGAAAACCAAAATACGGAGATCAAACGCAGGATCCATTTGGCATGGGTAGCATTTGGAAATATGAGCAATATTTTCAAGGATAAAAAGGTGCCCATGAACCTAAAGAAAAAAGCTTACGACAGCTGCATTCTACCTGTGCTTACGTATGGCTTAGAGACTATGTCAATTACTCGAAAAACAGCAGAACAAATACGAGTAGCACAAAGAGCCATGGAAAGAATCATGTTGGGAGTCAATATTAGAGAAAAAAATACGGAATACCCACATACGTCAAAAAACAAAATTAATAGATGTCGTTAAAAGAGTGGCAAGTCTGAAGTGGCAATGGATAGGACATGTGGCAAGACAGGATTCAGACCGATGGCCCCAAAAAGTAATCCTATGGAGACCTAGGGAAACAACCAGGAGTATGGGCCGACCAAAAAAGAGATGGGTCGATGACGTCAGGGCAGTGGCGGGAAGACAATGGATAAGATTGGCTAGAGATCGCAAAGCATGGAAAAACCTAGAAGAGGCCTATATCCAACACTGGATGGAACCAGGCTGAGAAAGAAGAAGAAAGAAGAAGCTTATATCTATAAAAAGCTTAAAAAATGGCGCTTTTTATGAAATCATTGCCAACTATGGTTTACATTTAAAAAAAACATATATTTGTGTTATATCTCAAAAATGACAGGCCTTCGAAAAAAACGGAGGATACAATCTAATTAAGGATGTGATTATCTACCACTGTTATCTGAAAACGTTTTGTCTAAAATAGATTATAATGGAATTAGGGACAATTTTTAAAATAGCCAAAATTTGTTTTTTTTTCGAAATATCTAGTAAGCCATGAAGTTTTTCATAAATCTGAAAGGCGCATATTTATGACCGCACAAAACTGCAATTCTTTTCTCATTTAACCGACTCTCTATCTCCAGTAGTTTCCGAGATACCCATAGAGAATATCGTAGGAAACTCACCCTGTATATGATCTATCCTGCAACTCCCAGTGGACGATATGCCAAGAACGTACAACTTTGACAAACATGTCAATGTAGTATTGAGCAATAAGAAGGATTGGAAGAGCGAAACGCTTGCCCAGCAGTTAAAAGACCATACCATAACTTGGTATACTGATGCTTCCAAAACCAATACGGGAAGAGGGATCGGAGTGTTTGGGCCGAGAGCTAATTACTCCGAAGCAATGGGCACTTACCCTAGTATCCTACAGGCAGAAATCTACGCTATCGAGAGATGCGTACAACTTATCTTAGATAGGAACTATCGGAAACAAGAAATAGCCATCTTATCTGATAGCCAAGCAGCGTTAAAGGCGATCAACTCAGTATCAATCAATTCGAAATTGGTCAAAGAATGCATAGAGAAGCTGAATAAATTAGGCAAAGAAAACAAAGTCCTCCTACACTGGGTGCCTGCTCACCAAGGGATAGAAGGCAATGAAAAAGCAAATAATCTAGCTAGGAAAGCAGCGAACACTCCACTAACTGAACCAGAACCGTTCTGCTTTCCAAGTGGTAACCAACTCAAGGCGGAACTCAAGAACTTGGAAGATTCCATCCGCAACCTGGAATGGAAATTTTCCAATGGTCTAAGACACTCGAAGAAGTTTCTGAGGGCTTATGATGAAGAAAAATCACAGATCTTCCTGGGTCTGAGTAAGAACAATCTTCGGATTGTCACGGGGTTTTTAACAGGACACTGTCTCCTCAACGAACACCTCAGTAGATTGAAACTAAGAAGAAACGGCGAATGCAGATTCTGTGGGGAAGATGGGGAAACACCAGTACACCTCATCACTGAGTGCGCCGAGACGACAACCATTCGTGCCATGAATTTTGGTACGACTGATATTGGAGATGGAGAACTACCCTGTATAAAACCGTCCCAGATACTGGCTTTTGTCAAAGCCCTGGGACTGTATGATGAGTTATGATTCAAGAAAGGGGGACACAATGGATCTGTAAGGTCGAAGTGATTAACCCCCTCCCATTCATTCTAAATTCTAAAAAAATATGATCTAGGATCAAAACAAATCAATGTATATTATTAGTCTATATCTTTTTATAGAATATAATTTATAATAGAACCAGCAAGATTAAAAAACTTTAGAAAGCTCTAATTTAAAAATAAAATATCTTACCAAGTTCTGCCCTGTCACCACAGTCGACGTTATGAATATAATCACAGTTCTCTGTCAAAAATTTTGGATCGCTGGCGTCAAAAGCCAATCCATTTCCACACGTCTTCAACTCGGCAGCGTTGTTGTCACATTTCCAGTACTTGTCACACGACCTGCTGTGTGGATAGAACCCAAAATCGTCCGGGCATTTGAAGCTTTCTTGTGCAAAAGCTGCAAAAAGAAGAAAATCTTAAATCAGTACCTGTGAACACCTAAATTTAACGTATCCGGCAATAGTGCGTCGAGCATCTGTACCTCCTAAAATAAAAAACTTGGAAATTCTGTTTTAAGTGCAGACCTAAAGTAAAGATGAATTTCAGGAAAATATTTAAATTCTATAGGGTGGCTCAAAAAAGTATGAGTGGATCGGGATGATTTTTTTTAATTAAAACGCCTTGTATATTATTACATTTTTGGCTTTGTTTTAGATCACTTTACATAATAAAAAATTATTATAAATACAAGAACTTTCCTGAAAGTTAGATGGTCTAAAATTTCTTTGCTATAAATATCGTAATCATAAATCATACAGGATGTTCAAAATTCTACGCCAAACTTTCTAAAATATAAAATATTTTTTCTTTGTTTTTTTTAAATTGAACACCCTGTATATTATTTTTTATTATATGGTGAATTAAAAAATAACCATTTTTTGTATTTAAAGTATTTCAAATTTTTAATGGTTTTGTAGATACAATATTATTTCACTCTCTCAATAAAGTAAAATACGAGAAAAAAATCATTGAGTGGATAAAAATTTACTGTGAAAAATGCCAAATATCTGCGAAACCGTTAAAAATGTTTGAAACACTTTAAATACAAAAAAAATCTATTGAAAAAAGAATATACAGGTTGTTCGTTTAAAAAAAACACAGAAAAATTATTTGATATTTTAGAAAGTTTGGCGTAGAATTTTGAACATCCTGTATGATTTAAGATTACCATATTTATAGCAAAAAATTACAGACCATCTAAAGTAAATACCTAATATAGTTTTGATTTCAGGACAGTGATGCGCCTTTCTTCTCTCTGGAACAACATGCGGCCCGTCTGGCTGCTCCATACCCGTTGCGTTCACTACTGCGCATCGGAAGAAGGTCCCTATATATTTTTTTTAATTTAGTCCTATAAATTCTAGTATCGCAGTGCGTAGAGTTTCCGACGAGGAACCGAGGATTCAGAGTTCGAATCCGGGTCAAGGCAAAGACTTTTTATTTTATTTCGTTTATATTCTGATAGAAAAGTATTAAATAATTCTGGTGATTCAAAAAAACAAATATTTAATACTTTACTATCAGAATATAAACGAAAATAAAATTTAAAAAACGTTGCCCAGACCCGGATTCGAACTCTGACTCCTCGCTTGATAGAAGCGAAACCTCTACGTTGAGCTATGGAGACTCGGTCGGTTTATATTCAATACTAGAATTTAAAGGACTAATAAAAATATAGAATATTCTTTCAATGCGCAGTAAGGAACGCAACGTTCACCGGCAGCCAGACGGGCCGCATGCTGTTTTACAGAGCATAGTAAAGATATATCAAAGAGCCAGACGTCTTAAAATACTTTAAAAAAATTACTTCGCACTTAAACAAAATTTCCAAATTTTTTTATTCTAGGAGCTACAGATGCTCGATGCACTATTGCCGGCCCTTGTATGGACGATCTAGATTGAGCCCAAAAAAATGTTCTTTGGGCGTGGTCCCTCAATAATTTTTTTTCCAAAGCTGACAGTCCTGAGGTAAGTATTGAACAACGGCCTTAAATGAAATTGTTTAAAATTCTGGTATGTGTGCTTTTCAGATATCTATAATAACGTGTTAAATACATATGGCGCAATACCGAAATGTCACTTTCCATTTTAATTTCTGTCGTGCATAAATTAGAGAGGTGAAATACCCTAAAATTACATTCACCGAGTGTCCCAAATAAAATAAAACACACCCACCAAATGTCAAAAGTTTTGTAATACACCTCAAAGGGATTGCATAAAAAAATTATGTGTGAAGAGAATTTGCAAAAGGTTTCTTGTCTATGCGACTGTTGATGTCTCCAGAGAATATTCTTATTTTCGATCTATAAAAGTGAAATTTTTTATATTACAATTGATTCTAAAATAATTTATACTATTTTAAAGTATATTCAATTTTTTGTATTTGCCCATTTTTTAATTTTAGCCATAAAAAGATTAATAAATACATACTATAAAAATATAAACACCTATAGTTCATATCGAATAAACTTCAAGTCATTAAGCTTGACCGGCACAGCGTTGCCTACCTTTACATATTTTCTTTTAATCAAAATATTTTAGAAAACAAAAATAAATTAATTATAAATATATATATAATATATTAAATATAAATTATATTTATATAAAATAATATATAAATATATTTTCACCACTGGCGTTCATAAGATAAAAGTATTACTTAAATTTTATGTTAATTTGTTGATAAGTTCCAAAAAATGGTTTTATTATTTTTTAAAATCAGTGACCGCAGGCGCCTTTAGGGCTTCGGCGCCGTCGTGCGCCGCACGACCTTGCCCATATGGACGCCACGTCCCTGTCTATCTGAGTTCCAAGGTAGGTGTATTTACTGCATGCACCTATCTCTATATATTTCTATCTAGATGTAGAGTTTCTGCTGCTTGGCCTATACATAAGTACCTAGTCTTAGACGTATTTACCGACAACCCCCACCTTTCATACAACAAAAGTCTTGTTGTCATAAATTGTAGGTCCTCCTTATCCTGGGGTACTACCACTTGATCATCTGCAAAGTGAAGGTTGTATAGAGTTGTTTCGTTGTTAATTGGTTTTCCCAGTCCCCTGCACGATCTTCTCCATTTTTCTAGGGCTTCGTTAAGATAGATCTTGAATAACATTGGGGATAGTAAGCAACTTTGTCGTAAGCCCTTAGTTACAGGAAAACTTACAGATGTGCGTCGTACCAAGTTTTATTCTTGATGTTGCCTCATTATATATCTGTTTAACTGCTTCTATCGCTGTGTTGTTTATTGAGGATCTTTCGAGTATTTTCCAGAGATTTTGGATCGGAACGGTGTCATACGCTTTTAATTATAAATATACAAACAGTTATTATTTACATCAACAAAACTCACTTTCTTAACAGCACTTAAAGGGCATAAAGTGCCATTACTACCACTTTCCCGTTCAAAAGATTCTAATAAAGTTGCGATGATATTTTACAGCTATTAAGCTATTTTGTACCACTTCGCTATCTGAAAGAGGTTCTAAAAAGAACAATGTTTGACTGTCTCCAGGTAACAGATGTCGTCCACAGAATCAAATCCCTCAAGTGTCAATGAGCAGGACACCTGTCAAGAAGGACGGACAACAGATGGAACCACAAAAATTACAGCATGGTACCCAGGAGGAATCAAGAGACCTAGAAGAATGAGATCTATCCTGAGATGGAACTATGATATTAGGAACATAGCAGGGATAACTTAGACCCGCATATACAATAGACCAACAATGGGCCCAATTAAAGGAAGACCATCTAAATACGTAAGGGAAGCTACACCATAATTGGAAATGATCACTGAATTAGTCAAACTGCATTAGTGAAACGGTCACTAAGAAAAAAAAACAGTGAGTCATCAATAATTTGCCAAAGACTTAAATATTTCGAAAAAACTTGAAGATGGGTATAGGATATTGTACAGGGTGGTCGAAATCGGTCTGTTTTAACAGAGAAAACCTATTTCCTGACTAGATAGAGCAAAACCGACATAGATGTCATGAGCTCGATTTCTGAGAAACGTTTAATGGCCTAAACCGCCTGTTCATATTTTCACTGTCAACCGAGAACCTTTTTTGAATTTTTTACCATTTGGATAATTGGTTTTGCTCTATCTAGTCAGTAAATAGGTTTTCTCTGTTAAAACAGACCAATTTCGACCACCCTGTACATAAAATATGTCTAGAATTTTCTGAAGAATCCAAAAATTGAATAAAATACAGGGTGTTATATTTAAAATAAGCAAGTTGGTATTTGTAACTCTTAGATGACATACTTTGTACAAAAAGTTTTTACTGCAAAAAATGCACAATAACAAATACTAATCGACGTGTCCGAGGGTTTTTTCGAAAACCCTCCCGTTTATTTATTATCGAATTTATTCCAGGTGGCAACACTGTAATATGTACTCGTAATATCCACTGCTAACGATTTAAAATAAAGAAAAGTATTTAACTTTTACTTTCAGCAACAATTTCAAGATTGCAAATTATCTCCCGGTCGTACTCGTATGTTGTAAAATATGCGGAACATGCTCAGGTACGACTAACCCACTCAGTACCAACCCACAGTCGTTACCTAAACATTTCGAAGTTATGTAAATTATTTATTAGAGAATATTAATAAACGCTTTGAGCAATTGATTAAGGTCAAATTTTTTGCTGTTAATGTATCACATTTTCCTATAACTATTATCACCCTTTCCATAGCATTGAATTATAGTTATGTATGATACTATTCTGTTATCTTACATATAAGTCACGCTGGGAAATGTTTAGCTAATTTTCTCAAGTGACTTATATGTTATAACATACGAGTGCTATACAAAATTTTATCCAACAGCAAAACTGTTTCATGTCCAATCTCTAATGAATAATTGATTTAAAAGGATCTATATCAGTTCGACTTTCATTGTTGCGAATTAATAAATTATCAGTGTGCGTTTATGTTACTATGCAATATACAGGGTGAGTTTTTCCTACGATGTTCTTTATGGGTATCTCGGAAACTACTGGAGATAGAGAGTCGGTTAAATGGGGAAAGAATTGCAGTTTTGTGGGGTCATAAATAAATATGCGCCTTTCAGATTTTTGAAAAAGTTCATGGCTTGCTAGATATTTCGAAAAACACTAATTTTGGCTATTTTAAAAATTATCCCTAATTCCATTATAAGCTATTTTAGACAAAAAGTTTTCAGATAAAAGTTGTAGATAATCACACATTTTTGATATATGACACCAAATGGAAACCATAGCTGGCCATGACATCATAAAAAGCGCCATTTTTTAAGCTTTTCAGCGGTATAAGCTATAATATGTTTTTTTCGAAAAATTACTGAGTTATAGCCAATTCTTATAATTTTTAAACAATTTCACTTAGTTAGCCATGGAAACAAGTTTAATCATCTTTGCTCTCAGAAATGTAAAGCTGTCACATCCAAACTTGGTAAATTAAAATAAACAAAAATTGTAAAAATGAATTTTTCAAATGAAGAAAAGCTTGTAGGATTATTGGTTCAACTTTTCTTGGCCATACATTTTCGAGGATACGTTGACCGGTGAATGTTACGTTTTTTGGAGAACGGGTTTTAAGACATGTTTGAAAAGCTAAATTTATTTATAGCCAATTTTTATCTTTCTAGACTAATTTCACTTAGATTGTATGGTATTCACTTCTGTTATGATTTATAACTTATAAAAAGTCAGAATATATTATTAAACGGTTCTTTACAATTTACATTACACAAACTAAAACTTAAAAAAATAATATCACTACATACATTTTAAGTTATTTTAGAAAATGTTCAAAAAAAACCGCCATTGTTTTGAGTTGCATCTTAAAAAATGAATTACTACCTATTCTCAGAGAAGGGACCGGTCGACTTAATTAAACTTCGTAGCACCACAACGAGTGTGCGTCTTCTTAATTCATATTTTTTTTTTTTTTTAAACTTTTATTGTTAACCATACCTCGTATAAAAATCTAAATGTATAGATCAGGTGATCGCGGGAGGGCTCATGCAATATCCACCCCTTCCTAGCCCTGAGTTTGCATTCATTTCCCTTTCGTTAGATTTAGACAGATTATTTACTGATATTTTATTTATTTATACAGATATTTCATTACTTCTGAGAGAGCAACGGCGATTGAACCTTGTTTCCATGGCTAACTAAATGAAATTATTTAAAAAATAATAAGAATTGGCTACAACTCAGTAATTTTCGAAGAAACATATTGTAGCTTATATCTTGCTAAGGGAAAGGGAAAGAAGAAAGACTGACAGAGATGCTCCAGAATATGACACTAAATAAAACAACTAAAAAGAGAAATAAGAAAAGATCTTAGGGATTATAAGAGAAACCAAATTTTGGAAACAATTGAAAACAATAGAAGTATACGAAAGTGTTAAGACGCAAGCAAATGCAAGGAAAAACAAAAAATAATAAAAATAAGAAACACATGGCACCATAACAACAGACAAACATGAAATTAGAAATGAAATTCACAAATTCTACGAACAACTCAAATTGTTATACCAAACAAAGATAGAGTACAAAAACACATCACAAACGTAGGATCAGAAGATATGCCAGAAATATCAACCACAGAAATTAAATACGCACTTCAACAAATAAAAAATGGCAAAAGCCCAGGAGAAGATCGTATTACACCTGAAATGCTGAAGATGGGCGGAAAACCATTAGTGGATGCCGTGGAAGTATTGTTAAATAAATGTCTGATGGAGGGTAGAATCCCGGACGCATGGAAAAACGCAGAAGTTGTGCTATTATACAAAAAAGGAGATTTTACAAATATAGAGAATTATAGACCAATAAGCCTTCTCTCGCATCTATACAAGCTCTTCACTAGGATTATCAACAACCGACTGTCTACGAAACTAGATTCCTATCAGCCAATAGAACAGGCAGGCTTTCGAAAAGGTTTTAGTACCATCGATCATCTACAAACAATTAAAACAGTCATTGAAAAAACAACAGAATACAATATACCTCTACATTTGGCCTTTGTAGACTACCAAAAAGCCTTTGACAGCATCGAAACCTGGTCATTTCTAGCTGCAATGGAGGACGCGAGAATTGATTCCAGATATTATTCCATTATTAAAAATATCTATGATAGTGCAACCTTCCAAGTTAAATTAGATGATGACCTCAAAACAGAAAAAATACTACTCGGCAAGGGCGTGAGACAAGGAGATACCATCTCTCCCAAGTTATTTACACTGGCACTGGAAAATGTCTTCAAGAAATTAGAATGGGAAAATAGAGGTCTAAACATCGATGGGGTACACCTTAGCCATCTGAGGTTCGCAGACGATATTGTCTTGCTGAGCACCGACATTCAAGAACTAAACACCATGCTAAATGAGCTAAATGACCAATCCCAGAAAATTGGCTTTAAAATGAATTTGAAAAAGACCAAGATAATGAGCAACAATATCCATAACATTACCGTTGACAACGTTATTATTGAAAACGTAGACCATTATATATATATTTAGGTCATAAAATCAAGCTGGGCAAGGAAAACCAAAATACGGAGATCAAACGCAGGATCCATTTGGCATGGGTAGCATTTGGAAATATGAGCAATATTTTCAAGGATAAAAAGGTGCCCATGAACCTAAAGAAAAAAGCTTACGACAGCTGCATTCTACCTGTGCTTACGTATGGCTTAGAGACTATGTCAATTACTCGAAAAACAGCAGAACAAATACGAGTAGCACAAAGAGCCATGGAAAGAATCATGTTGGGAGTCAATATTAGAGAAAAAAATACGGAATACCCACATACGTCAAAAAACAAAATTAATAGATGTCGTTAAAAGAGTGGCAAGTCTGAAGTGGCAATGGATAGGACATGTGGCAAGACAGGATTCAGACCGATGGCCCCAAAAAGTAATCCTATGGAGACCTAGGGAAACAACCAGGAGTATGGGCCGACCAAAAAAGAGATGGGTCGATGACGTCAGGGCAGTGGCGGGAAGACAATGGATAAGATTGGCTAGAGATCGCAAAGCATGGAAAAACCTAGAAGAGGCCTATATCCAACACTGGATGGAACCAGGCTGAGAAAGAAGAAGAAAGAAGAAGCTTATATCTCTAAAAAGCTTAAAAAATGGCGCTTTTTATGAAGTCATAGCCAACTATGGTTTCCATTTAAAAAAACATATGTTTGTGTCATATGTCAAAAATGACAGGCTTTAGAAAAAAACGAAGTACACAATCTCATTAAGGATGTCATTATCTACAACTTTTATCTGAAAACGTTTTGTCTAAAATAGATTATAATGGAATTAGGGACAACTTTCAAAATAACTGAAATTTGTTTTTTTCGAAATATCTAGTAAGCCATGCACTTTTTCAAAAATCTGAAAGGCGCATATTTATGACCCCACAAAACTGCAATTCTTTCCTCATTTAACCGACTCTCTATCTCCAGTAGTTTCCGAGATACCCATAGAGAACATCGTAGGAAACTCACCCTGTATATGATCTATCCTGCAACTCCCAGTGGACGATATGCCAAGAACGTACAACTTTGACAAACATGTCAATGTAGTATTGAGCAATAAGAAGGATTGGAAGAGCGAAACGCTTGCCCAGCAGTTAAAAGACCATACCATAACTTGGTATACTGATGCTTCCAAAACCAATACGGGAACCGGGATCGGAGTGTTTGGGCCGAGAGCTAATTACTCCGAACCAATGGGCACTTACGCTAGTATCCTACAGGCAGAAATCTACGCTATCGAGAGATGCGTACAACTTATCTTAGATAGGAACTATCGGAAACTAGAAATAGCCATCTTATCTGATAGTCAAGCAGCGTTAAAGGCGATCAACTCAGTATCAATCAATTCGAAATTGGTCAAAGAATGCATAGAGAAGCTGAATAAATTAGGCAAAGAAAACAAAGTCCTCCTACACTGGGTGCCTGCTCACCAAGGGATAGTAGGCAATGAAAAAGCAAATAATCTAGCTAGGAAAGGAGCGAACACTCCACTAACTGGACCAGAACCGTTCTGCTTTCCAAGTGGTAACCAACTGAAGGCGGAACTCAAGAACTTAGAAGACTCCATCCGCAACCTGGAATGGGAGTCTTGCAACGGTCTAAGACACTCGAAGAAGTTTCTGAGGGCTTACGACCAAGAAAAATCAAAGATCTTCCTGGATTTAAGTAAGAACAATCTTCGGATTGTCACGGGTTTTTTAACAGGACACTGTCTTCTCAATGGACATCTCAGTAGATTGAAACTAAGAAGAAACGGCGAATTCAGATTCTGTGGGGAAAATGGGGAAACACCAGAACACTTCATCACTGAGTGCGCCGAGACGACAACAATTCGTGCCATGAACTTTGATACGACTGATATTGGAGATGGAGAACTAACCTCTGTAAAACCGTCCCAGATACTGGCTTTTGTCAAGCCCTGGGACTGTATATTGAGTTATGATTCCAAGAAAGGGGATACAATGATCTGTAAGTATCGAAGCGATTAACCCCTCCCATCTATCATCTTCTAAATTTAAAAATATGATCTAGGATCAAAACAAATCAATGTATATTATTAGTCTATATCTTTTTATAGAATATAATTTATAATAGAACCAGCAAGATTAAAAAACTTTAGAAAGCTCTAATTTAAAAATAAAATATCTTACCAAGTTCTGCCCTGTCACCACAGTCGACGTTATGAATATAATCACAGTTCTCTGTCAAAAATTTTGGATCGCTGGCGTCAAAAGCCAATCCATTTCCACACGTCTTCAACTCGGCAGCGTTGTTGTCACATTTCCAGTACTTGTCACACGACCTGCTGTGTGGATAGAACCCAAAATCGTCCGGGCATTTGAAGCTTTCTTGTGCAAAAGCTGCAAAAAGAAGAAAATCTTAAATCAGTACCTGTGAACACCTAAATTTAACGTATCCGGCAATAGTGCGTCGAGCATCTGTACCTCCTAAAATAAAAAACTTGGAAATTCTGTTTTAAGTGCAGACCTAAAGTAAAGATGAATTTCAGGAAAATATTTAAATTCTATAGGGTGGCTCAAAAAAGTATGAGTGGATCGGGATAATTATTTTAAATAAAACGCCTTGTATATTATTACATTTTTGGCTTTGTTTTAGATCACTTTTTCTTTGCTATAAATATCGTAATCATAAATCATACAGGATGTTCAAAATTCTACGCCAAACTTTCTAAAATATAAAATATTTTTTCTTTGTTTTTTTTTAAATCGAACACCCTGTATATTATTTTTTATTATATGGTGAATTAAATAATCATTTTTTGTATTTAAAGTATTTCAAATTTTTAATGGTTTTGTAGATACAATATTATTTCACTCTCTCAATAAAGTAAAATACGAGAAAAAAATCATTGAGTGGATAAAAATTTACTGTGAAAAATGCCAAATATCTGCGAAACCGTTAAAAATGTTTGAAACACTTTAAATACAAAAAAAATCTATTGAAAAAAGAATATACAGGTTGTTCGTTTAAAAAAAACACAGAAAAATTATTTGATATTTTAGAAAGTTTGGCGTAGAATTTTGAACATCCTGTATGATTTAAGATTACCATATTTATAGCAAAAAAATTACAGACCATCTAAAGTAAATACCTAATATAGTTTTGATTTCAGGACAGTGATGCGCCTTTCTTCTCTCTGGAACAACATGCGGCCCGTCTGGCTGCCCATACCCGTTGCGTTCACTACTGCGCATCGGAAGAAGGTCCTATATATATTTTTTTAATTTAGTCCTATAAATTCTAGTATCGCAGTGCGTAGAGTTTCCGACGAGGAACCGAGGATTCAGAGTTCGAATCCGGGTCAAGGCAAAGACTTTTTTATTTTATTTTCGTTTATATTCTGATAGAAAAGTATTAAATAATTCTGGTGATTCAAAAAAAACAAATATTTAATACTTTACTATCAGAATATAAACGAAAATAAAATTTAAAAAAAACGTTGCCCAGACCCGGATTCGAACTCTGACTCCTCGCTTGATAGGCGAAACCTCTACGTTGAGCTATGGAGACTCGGTCGGTTTATATTCAATACTAGAATTTAAAGGACTAATAAAAATATAGAATATTCTTTCAATGCGCAGTAAGGAACGCAACGTTCACCGGCAGCCAGACGGGCCGCATGCTGTTTTACAGAGCATAGTAAAAGATATATCAAAGAGCCAGACGTCTTAAAATACTTTAAAAAAAATTACTTCGCACTTAAACAAAATTTCCAAATTTTTTATTCTAGGAGCTACAGATGCTCGATGCACTATTGCCGGCCCTTGTATGGACGATCTGATTGAGCCCAAAAAAAATGTTCTTTGGGCGTGGTCCCTCAATAATTTTTTTCCAAAGCTGACAGTCCTGAGGTAAGTATTGAACAACGGCCTTAAATGAAATTGTTTAAAATTCTGGTATGTGTGCTTTTCAGATATCTATAATAACGTGTTAAATACATATGGCGCAATACCGAAATGTCACTTTCCATTTTAATTTCTGTCGTGCATAAATTAGAGAGGTGAAATACCCTAAAATTAC